>NW_027067496.1:0-12590 GCF_032884065.1 Artemia franciscana | reverse complement strand
ATAAGAACAGCCTCACCCTCAAAAGGCCCTGTCAGGATTGTGGCCTCTATTAGGTTTTCCATTGTTTTTTTTTTACGGCAAGTCGAGTGCCATTGCAAAGCTTTGGTGGGTTTATGTTACGTAACAATATTATTGGTACGCCTATTTTTAGTTGTAGCACGTGTGGTGGAAACCCTGAAAGATCTATGGAATATAAAAATTCAGATGGATAATTAACCGCTTCATTTGGTTCCAAAACTGTGTCGACTGACTTGTAAGGGACTGCCTGGTCTTGAATCTTGGTCAAAACAATATTGTTGATTTCGTGGACGTCTATATTTTTGGGTGCGAGAATCGCTCTTTCACTTAGCCATTTATTATTTTTATAATTTTTTAGAATATTCGGAAATACTTTTTCAATCAATTCATTTTTGGACGTCACTAAATTACAGAAATCAGCAGGTAGTTGTATACGTCCTGAAATTGAGTCTACTGGGAGCTTTCCGTTTCCCATTGCTAGCAATTGATCTAAAAATGTTTGACCAGAGTCATCGTTTTGCAATCGGACACGCATATTTGTAGTTAATTTTAATGTTTTTACGTGTGCCCATAAATTAGAATTTTTCAGGCAAGCATTCATTTCGTCTGCAGGAGTTGATCTAGGTATTATAGGTAATGTTTGCCTGAAATCTCCCGCAAGCAATATTAAGGTGCTGCCAAAGGGTTTCGACTTCCCTCGCAAATCTTTCAAGCATTGATCCAGAGCCTCAAGCGATTTTTTGTGTGCCATTGTGCACTCATCCCAAATAATAAGTTTGCATTGCTGCAATACTTTACCCATCCCAGATGATTTGGAAATATTGCACGTGGGAGTTTCTGTAGAATGCAAGTTCAGAGGCAATTTCAAAGCGAATGAGCAGTTCTTCCACCAGGCAGCAATGTTGCGGCTATTCCGGACGACGCAATTGCCAACGCTATATCATTTTTAGATCGAATTGATGCCAGAATCAGGTTTTATCACAAACGTTTTACCAGTACCTCCTGGCGCATCCAAAAAGAAAATTTCTCCAACGTTGTTATCGACACAATGCATTATCGTATCTTTTTGTTCCGACGTTAACTTGGAAATGTTATTTTGTACATACGACAATAGATCACTCGTACTGTAACTTTGTTCACGATCCAATCTACACATGTCGAAACAGCAGCGATACGGTTAGGTGAAGGCATTCCCAAACCCTGAAGAGGTTTGTTTGCCATACTTATGCAAATATCTTCTATAACAACTAAAGTGTAGTAATAAATTTCTGGTGTAAAATCAAAAGTCATGTCTGACGTCTCTAACTGTTTTCGATGAAGTATATCTTCGGACATTTTTGACTTATATTTTCCCCATAAATCTGTAGGAGCTGATGGAGAGCAAGTTGTTAAAATGATGCCAAACAATGCACGAAGTTGACTTGGGGTAGACGTTTCGCACGCGTCATTGATGCAGTTATCCAGTGTTGGTCATTCTCCAATATATTCAGAGCTTGGCATGCACTACGGTAAGTGTCATGTATAGTACCATTTACAGTCCTCAATACTCAAAGGATGTCGGACCGGGTACATTCACCAAAAGCAGGCGTAGAAAGAAGCATTCATGTTGATTGGGGTGAACGGTGTAGAGTCTTCCTATCGTGGTATCTTTGAAGATAGTAGGTTGGCCGTCGACTGACTTACCCTGTTTTCGACATTCAAATACTTTATTTTTAGTATTCCACGTGTAATACGAAGGCACTTCAGTATACAGCAGTTTTTTCGCAAAAGAATCATTTTTGCAAAGCGAAAAAAAAGCTGTTAATGTTGTATCCGGTGGATTCAGGACTCTTTGTTGCACGTTGGTTTCCGTGAAATAAACACGTTGACCATTCTGTAAATGTACCGCTAAGTGAACAACAGCTGGACTACGTTCATGTATCGGAAATGAAAGAATTCGCCAAACAGCTTCATTACTGCTTATGTATCTTCCAGCCTGATATTCTACGATTTCATCGAAATCTTTGATTTCGGACTGCAAGCCAAAAACTGCCATGTCACTGCCTTTGTTGACGTATTTACATATATATTTGATTGCCTTTACGGAGTTACAGTATTCAACGTTTATGTGTGCATTAAACGTTTTTGATAATAAGGGGAATATGGAACAACCCACTGGTTATCTACTTCGATGGTGGTACCGTTACGCTTCTTTATTATTGCTGTTTTACTGCCATCTTCAGTAGATCTTCTTCTATATTGTGGGTAACCATCATTGCCAGTAATTGTTTTGGGTACTAAAAGTCGAGGATATTGCTTTGTGCACCTTCCTTTGGCCATGCATGGTGAATTTTCGTTCAGTGCACCGCAAGGTCCATGTATCATATTTTTTACAATAATATCATGTAACCCCTTATCGACATTTTTATCAGGTATTTCAGCGGAAATCACATCATCAATTTCGTTTAAAGTAATTTTTTTATGTAGCCAGATTAGTATATGTGCGTGTGGCAAACCTCGTTTTTGCCATTCCACTGAGTATATCCAGCATCGCACTGACCCAAACACTTCATGTTTTACAAGGTAGTTTATCAGTGATTTCAACTTTTTGCCGGATGACACGTGCCGTAATGTCATGCCTATGAACCGCCGATTGTCCTTGAAGTAAAAGCTGCAGTATCTCGTCCCAAGATTGATTACATGTAAATGTAATAAATAAATCTGGACGACCATAGAGTCGAACATACGCAATAGCATCTTGAGCATATTCATGCATATGACGGGACTGCCAACATATGACGAAGGTAAAATTGTTAATCTTCCAACGTTTGTGGTATTACCGTCATTTATAACTGCATCTCGCAAATGAATGTATGGTTCAGAGCGGAGCTTGGTCTGATTCAGGCGGATATATAGCAAACGTTCTGATTCAATTTTAGCATACATATCAACCATAAATTGGTGAAACAATTCACGGCATTTAAAATATAATATTCTTCATCCTGCCGAATCATTAGTCTATAGGAATAATAATGCATTGCACAGCATTTCTTATTCATTTCTTTGTTAGGTGGCTGGATTCCTCAATTTAATATTAAAGTGATAGCCGTCGGCTCCATCCCAAAAAATGATAGGATATTGTAAGGCATCGTAGCATCGATGAGTTTCAGCAATTCTTAACAACTGAGCGTTTCGCTTATGTAGAATAATATCTCGAGGTAAAAACTGATCACCGACCATAACGATTGCCACTTCGTCGATAGTCGGAGCATTGTATCTACGCACATGTTGGCCAGGAGGCGTTTTGTCAGCGGAAATAACAATTTTATGAGTATCAGTAGGCATCAAATCGATGGCTGTTTTGAACAGACGCACTAACTTATTATTTTCGTGGAAAAGATGTTGCAATTGGGAAACGATTGTCCTTTCAACGTTGGGAGAAATTTCGCAACGTGCATTCATTCAGAATTTCTATCACTGATGAAGTACAATTGTAAAAATTTATGATTCTCGCCTGAGAATGGTAGAAGGGACCCTGCTTTATGATAAATTTGCCCTTTTACTTTGAAAGTAGACATAAATTGATCTGGATTTTCGATTTGGGCTCCAAACGACGTCATTTGGAAACATGAGTTGTATTTTCTGATTTTTGACAAAAAACGCTTAGATTCTGACGTAGTAGTTCCAGTAAGGAAAGTCTTCAATGGCTCTGGTGGTGCAGCCAATAGAGGAAGTTTAACTTTTCCTGAGGCGCAACACATTCCCATTGTTTCACCATTGAATTTCAAGGCCTTGCAATAGGGACAAATTTTAGACATTGTCCCGATTTGAACACATCTACTCAAGCTATAATCATCGACTGGGTTGTACCTGAATGCCAGGTGATAACTTTCAGATTGCTCTGATTCCTCGGCACGCTTTCTTTTCTTACTTTCTCTATCAGCAGCAAGCCTGTTTCCCTGCTGGTCTTTTGATTCCTCGGCACGCCTTCTTTTTTCACTTTCTCTTTTAGCAGCAAGTCTGCTTCTGCGTTGCTCTAGTAGTTCCTCGGCACGCCTTCTTTTTTCACTTTCTCTTTTAGCAGCAAGTCTGCTTCTGCGTTGCTCTGGTAGTTCCTCGGCATGCTTTCTGTTCTTTCTTTCTCTATCAGCCTCAAGCCTGTTTCCCTGCTGGTCTTTTGATTCCTCGGCACGCCTTCTTTTTTCACTTTCTCTTTAGCAGCAAGTCTGCTTCTGCGTTGCTCTAGTAGTTCCTCGGCACGCCTTCTTTTTTCACTTCTCTTTATAGCAGCAAGTCTGCTTTCGCGTTGCTCTGGTAGTTCCTCGGCACGCTTTCTTTTCTGACTTTCTCTATCAGCAGCAAGTTTTTTTGGCATAGACTCTTTGAGCATCTTCATCAGTCATTATAAACTTAAGCATTAATAGATTTCTACGCGAACATAGGTCTTATATAACTTGAATGACGTCACGCCTTCAAAGCAAAAATGATGGCAACTAATTTCATGACGTCAGCCGAAACATGACGGCGAACATATGTCTTATATAACTTGAATGACGTCACCTTCAAAGCAAAAATGATGGCAACTAATTTCATGACGTCAGCCGAAACATGACGTCACCTGATCCATCCACAGATCCAGACACAGACAACTTATTTTTATATATATCTATCTATATATATAAAAATAAGTTGTCTGTGTGTGGATCTGTGGATGGATCAGGTGACGTCATGTTTGTCCGCATATGACGTCTGAATTATTTCATACTAATACAAAAGAAGAAAAAAACTAAAAAAGGTAAAAACTACAAAAAAAAACTAAAATGAAAAAAAAACTAAAAAGCTAAAAAACTAAAAAAACTAAAAAAGGTAAAAATCTAATAACTAAAAAAAACTGAAAAAAATAAAAAAAGGCAAAAACTACAAAAAAAATAAAAACTAATAAAAAAACTAAAAAAGCTAAAAAACTAAAAAAACTAAAAAAAACTAAAAAAAGGTAAAAAACTAAAAAAAACTAAAAACTAAAAAAGAAAAAAACTAAAAAAAGGAAAAAACTGAAAAATAAAAGAGAAAAAGAAAACTAAAAAAATATGAATAAATATATATAAAAATAAGTTGTTTGTGGGTTATGTCTGTCTGTCTGTCTGTCGAGTGACGTCGTGTTTGTCCGCATATGACGTCTGAATTATTTCACACTAATACAAAGAAGAAAAAAAAAACTAAAAAAGGTAAAAACTACAAAAAAAACTAAAAAGAAAAAAAACTAAAAAGCTAAAAAACTAAAAAAAACTAAAAAAAGGTAAAAAACTAAAAACTAAAAAAAACTGAAAAAACTAAAAAAAGGCAAAAACTAAAAAAAACTAAAAACTAATAAAAAAACTAAAAAAGCTAAAAAACTAAAAAACTAAAAAAACTAAAAAAAGGTAAAAAACAAAAAAAAACTAAAAACTAAAAAGAAAAAAACTAAAAAAAAGGAAAAAACTGAAAATAAGAGAAAAAGAAAACTAAAAAAATATTAATAAATATAAAAAATATAAATATAAATATAATATAAATTAGCAATCAACAAAGCACCGAGACACAAATGACGACCGGGACACAGGGAGTATAAATGACGACCAGGAAATAAGTAAAAAAAAACTAAAAAAACTAAAAAAAATGGTAAAAACTACAAAAAAACTAAAAACTAATAAAAAAACTAAAAAATCTAAAAATCTAAATAAACTAAAAAAGAAAAAAAGAAAAAAGGAAAAAAATAAAGGAGAAAAACAAAACTAAAAAACGAATGTATATACAGACCGGGACACCGGGATACAAATGACGACCGGGACACAGGGAATATAAATGACGACCGGGACACAGGGACACAACTACAATGGGGACGCCGGGGAGCACAGGGGGATATAAATGACGACCGGGACACCGGGACACAAGGAATATAAATTACGCCCGGGACACTCAAAGAGAAATCACAGACTGGAACACCGGGACACAAATGACGACCGGGACACAGGGAATATAATGACGACCGGGACACAGGGACATAACTACAAAGGGGACGCCGGGGTGCACAGGGGGATATATAAATGACGATGGCGACTCAGGGAATTGTCGATTAGCAATCACCATCAACAAAGCTCAAGGGCAATCATTAGAATCATGAGGAATAGATCTGAATACGGATTGTTTTCCCATGGACCATTATATGTTGCATGTTCAAGAGTCGGTAAACCTGACATCTATTTATATGCACAGACAATGGGACAGCAAAGAATGTTGTATATTCGCAAGTTTTACGTAGTTAAAAAACATTATATATATATATATATATATATATATATATATATATATATATATATATAATATATATATATATATATATATATATATATATATATATATATATAATATAATATATATATATATATATATATATATATATATATATATCTATATATATAAAAATAAGTTGTCTGTCCGTTACGCCAGATTATATCTTCTACATATATAAAAGAAAACAAACTAGAATGTAAAAACTGGAAATTGCATAAATATTTCAAAATATTTTGACAATTGATTAAAGTAATTCGGAAAAAGAAAATGGTAAAAAACTAAAAAAAAACTAAAAGAAAAAAACTAAAAAAAAATAAAAATTAAAAAGATTAAAAAAAGAAAAAAACCTAAAAAGAAAAAACGTACAAAAATAAAAAAGATAAAAAACTAAAAAAAAACTAAAAAAAGCTAAAAAACTAAAAAAAAGAAAAAACAAAAAAAACTGGGAATTGCACAAATATTTCAATATATTCTGACAATAGATTAAAGTAATCCGAAAACCTTAAAACAGATACACCAAATTTTGAGGTTTAATATAAATTGTGGGAGCTTTAGCATGCTTGGCACGTAAGATTTTTCCATTTTCAACAAAGTTTTTTTTCATTTTCTCTATCACTCCATGTTAATCACATATTCAATAATACAATATGTACTAATAGTTACCGTAGCAGATTGGATTTGAAGTTCTCTTTCGAATTCGGAGGATGCAAGTTCATGTCACTCCGCGGTAATACATCCTAATGATTCTTAGAGTTAGGCAGCGGTACAAAGTACCGCTGCCTAAGCGCAAAAGCGGTAAGCAATCAACAAAGCACCGAGACACAAATGACGACCGGGACACAGGGAGTATAAATGACGACCAGGACATAAGTAAAAAAAAAAAATAAAAAAACTAAAAAAATGGTAAAAACTACAAAAAAAAACTAAAAACTAATAAAAAAACTAAAAAATCCAAAAATCTAAATAAACTAAAAAGAAAAAAAGAAAAAAGGAAAAAAATAAAGGAGAAAAACAAAACTAAAAACGAATGTATATACAGACCGGGACACCGTGATACAAATGACGACCGGGACACAGGGAATATAAATGACGACGGTGTTTGTGGGTTATGTCTGTCTGTCTGTCTGTCGAGTGACGTCGTGTTTGTCCGCATATGACGTCTGAATTATTTCACACTAATACAAAAGAAGAAAAAAAACTAAAAAAGGTAAAAACTACAAAAAAAACTAAAAGAAAAAAAAACTAAAAAAGCTAAAAAACTAAAAAAAACTAAAAAAAGGTAAAAAACTAAAAACTGAAAAAACTGAAAAAACTAAAAAAACTGAAAAAACTAAAAAAAGGCAAAAACTAAAAAAAAACTAAAAACTAATAAAAAAACTAAAAAAGCTAAAAAAACTAAAAAAAACTAAAAAGAAAAAACTAAAAAAAAATAAAATTAAAAGATTAAAAAAAGAAAAAACCTAAAAAGAAAAAACGTACAAAAATAAAAAAGATAAAAAACTAAAAAAAAACTAAAAAAAGCTAAAAAACTAAAAAAAAGAAAAAACAAAAAAACTGGGAATTGCACAAATATTTCATATATTCTGACAATAGATTAAAGTAATCCGAAAACCTTAAACAGATACACCAAATTTTGAGGTTTAATATAAATTGTGGAGCTTTAGCATGCTTGGCACGTAAGATTTTTCCATTTTCAACAAAGTTTTTTTTCATTTTCTCTATCACTCCATGTTAATCACATATTCAATAATACAATATGTACTAATAGTTACCGTAGCAGATTGGATTTGAAGTTCTCTTTCGAATTCGGAGGATGCAAGTTCATGTCACTCCGCGGTAATACATCCTAATGATTCTTAGAGTTAGGCAGCGGTACAAAGTACCGCTGCCTAAGCGCAAAGCGGTAAGCATCAACAAAGCACCGAGACACAAATGACGACCGGACACAGGGAGTATAAATGACGACCAGGACATAAGTAAAAAAAAAAACTAAAAAAACTAAAAAAATGGTAAAAACTACAAAAAAACTAAAAACTAATAAAAAAACTAAAAAATCTAAAAATCTAAATAAACTAAAAAAGAAAAAAAAGAAAAAAGGAAAAAAATAAAGGAGAAAAACAAAACTAAAAAACGAATGTATATACAGACCGGGACACCGTGATACAAATGACGACCGGGACACAGGGAATATAAATGACGACCGGTGTTTGTGGGTTATGTCTGTCTGTCTGTCTGTCGAGTGACGTCGTGTTTGTCCGCATATGACGTCTGCATTATTTCACACTAATACAAAAGAAGAAAAAAAACTAAAAAAGGTAAAAACTACAAAAAAAACTAAAAAGAAAAAAAACTAAAAAAGCTAAAAAACTAAAAAAAACTAAAAAAAAGGTAAAAAACTAAAAACTGAAAAAACTGAAAAAACTAAAAAAAACTGAAAAAACTAAAAAAAGGCAAAAACTAAAAAAAAACTAAAAACTAATAAAAAAACTAAAAAAGCTAAAAAACTAAAAAAACTAAAAAAAGGTAAAAACAAAAAAAAACTAAAAACTAAAAAAGAAAAAACTAAAAAAAGGAAAAAACTGAAAAATAAGAGAAAAAGAAAACTAAAAAAATATTAATAAATATAAAAAAGTAAAAAAATGGTAAAAACTACAAAAAAACTAAAAACTAATAAAAAAAACTAAAAAATCTAAAAATCTAAATAGGAAAAAAAAAAAAAAAAAAAAAGGAAAAAAAATAAAGGAGAAAAACAAAACTAAAAAACGAATGTATATACAGACCGGGACACCGGGATACAAATGACGACCAGGACACAGGGAATATAAATGACGACCGGGACACAGGGACACAACTACAATGGGGACGCCGGGGGGCACAGGGGGATATAAATGACGACCGGGACACCGGGACACAAGGAATATATGTTGCATGTTCAAGAGTCGGTAAACCTGACAATCTATTTATATGCACAGACAAGGCACAGGGGGATATAAATGACGACCGGGACACCGGGACACAAGGATTATATGTTGCATGTTCAAGAGTCGGTAAACCTGACAATCTATTTATATGCACAAACAATGGGACAGCAAAGAATGTTGTATATTCGCAAGTTTTACGTAGTTAAAAACATATATATATATATATATATATATATATAATATATATATATATATATATATATATATATATATATATATATATATATATATATATATATATATATATATATATATATATATATAAATATATATATATATATATATATATATATATATATAATATATATATATATATATATATATATCTATATTCACAGGTGGGACATAGGGACACAACTACATTGGCGCGTAACTAATATGGCGCGTAACGATTTACGCGCGCGGGGGGGCTTGGGGGGGGCGCGAAGCGCCCCACCAACTAGGTGTTGGGGTGGCGCGAAGCGCCACCCCAACAGCTAGTAGTATATATATATATATATATATATATATATATATATATATATATATATATATATATCTATTATATAAAAATAAGTTGTCTGTCTGTGGATGTGTGGATGGATGTGTGGATGGGTTGTGTCAGGTGACGTCACCTGAAAAAACTGGATTAGGTGACGTCAAAACTGAAAAAACTAAAAAAAGGCAAAAAACTACAAAAAAAACTAAAAACTAATAAAAAAAATAAAAAAGCTAAAAAACTAAAAAAACTATAAAGGTAAAAACCAATAAAAAACTAAAAAAAAAACTGAAAAACTAAAAAAAGGCAAAAAACTACAAAAAAAAACTAAAAACTAATAAAAAAAGTAAAAAAGCTAAAAAACTAAAAAAACTAAAAAAAAACTAAAAAAAGGTAAAAAACTAAAAAAAATAAAAAAAAAAAAACTAAAAAAAAGGAAAAAAACTGAAAAATAAGCTAAAATAAAGGTAAAAACCAACAAAAAACTAAAAAAAAAGGAAAAAACTAATAAATGACGACACTCAAAGAGAAAGCGACCAGGACAAAAGGAATGTTCGATTAGCAATCAACAAAGCACCGGGACACAGGGAGTATAAAAGACGACCAGGACATAAGTAAAAAAAAAAAAACTATCTATATATATAAAAATAAGTTGTCTGTGGATCTGTGGATGTGGATCAGGTGACGTCACCTGAAAAAACTGGATCAGGGTGACGTCAAAACTGAAAAAACTAAAAAAAGGCAAAAACTACAAAAAAAACTAAAAACTAATAAAAAAAATAAAAAAGCTAAAAAACTAAATAAACTAAAAAAAGGCAAAAACTACAAAAAAACTAAACTAATAATAAAAAAGCTAAAAAACTAAAAAAACTAAAAAAAGGCAAAAACTACAAAAAAAACTAAAAACTAATAAAAAAAATAAAAAAGCTAAAAAAACTAAAAAAACTAAAAAAACTAAAAAAAGGTAAAAAACTAAAAAACTAAAAACTAAAAAAAAACTAAAAAAGGTAAAAACTAAAAGAACTAAAAAAGAAAAAAATAAATGACGACACTCAAAGAGAAAGCGACCAGGACAAAAGGAATGTTCGATTAGCAATCAACAAAGCACCGGGACACAGGGAGTATAAATGACGACCAGGACACAAGTAAAAAAAAAAATTAACAAAACTAAAAAGAAGGTAAAAACTACAAAAAAACTAAAAAGAAAAAAAAAAACTAAAACTAATAAAAAAACTAAAAAATCTAAAAATCTAAATAAACTAAAAAAGAAAAAAAAAGGAAAAAAATAAAGGAGAAAAACAAACTAAAAAACGAATGTATATACAGACCGGTACACCGGGATACAAATGACGACCGGGACACAGGGAATATAAATGACGACCGGGACACAGGGACACAACTACAACGGGGACACCGGGGGAAACAGGGGGATATAAATGACGACCGGGACAAAAAAACTAAAAGAAAAAAAAACTAAAAACTAATAAAAAAACTAAAAAATCTAAAAATCTAAATAAGCTAAAAAAGAAAAAAAAAGGAAAAAATAAAGGAGAAAAACAAAACTAAAAAACGAATGTATATACAGACCGGGACACCGGGATACAAATGACGACCGGGACCCGGGACACAGGGAATATAAATGACGACCGGGACACAGGGACACAACTACAACGGGGACACGGGGGAAACAGGGGGATGTAAATGACGACCGGGACACCGGGACAGGGAATGGTCGATTAGCAATCACCAATCAACAAAGCTCAAGGGCAATCATTAGAATCATGAGGTATAGATCTGAATACAGATTGTTTTCCCATGGACCATTATATGTTGCATGTTCAAGAGTCGGTAAACCTGACAATCTATTTATATGCAAAGACAATGGGACAGCAAAGAATGTTGTATATTCGCAAGTTTTACGTAGTTAAAACCATATATATATATCTATCTATATTCACAGGTGGGACATAGGGACACAACTACAATGGCGCGTAACTATTATGGCGCGTAACGACTTACGCGCGCGGGGGGGCTTGGGGGGGGCGCGAAGCGCCCCACCAACTAGGTGTTGGGGTGGCGCGAAGCGCCACCCCAACAGCTAGTATATATATATATATATATATATATATATATATATATATATATATATATATATCTATATATATATATATATATATATATCTTCTATCTATATAAAAATAAGTTGTCTGTCTGTGGATGGATGGATGGATGTGTCAGGTGACGTCACCTGAAAAAACTGGATTAGGTGACGTCAAAACTGAAAAAACTAAAAAAAGGCAAAAACTACAAAAAAAACTAAAAACTATAAAAAAAATAAAAAAGCTAAAAAACTAAAAAAACTATAAAGGTAAAAACCAATAAAAAACTAAAAAAAAAACTGAAAAACTAAAAAAGGCAAAAACTACAAAAAAAACTAAAAACTAATAAAAAAAGTAAAAAAGCTAAAAAACTAAAAAAACTAAAAAAACTAAAAAAGGTAAAAAACTAAAAAAAATAAAAAATAAAAAAAAACTAAAAAAAAGGAAAAAACTGAAAAATAAGCTAAAATAAAGGTAAAAACCAATAAAAAACTAAAAAAAAAGGAAAAAACTAATAAATGACGACACTCAAGAGAAAGCGACCAGGACAAAAGGAATGTTCGATTAGCAATCAACAAAGCACCGGGACACAGGGAGTATAAATGACGACCAGGACATAAGTAAAAAAAAAAAAACTATCTATATATATAAAAATAAGTTGTCTGTGGATCTGTGGATCGTGGATCAGGTGACGTCACCTGAAAA
>NW_027067495.1:0-12597 GCF_032884065.1 Artemia franciscana | reverse complement strand
AAAATACTTAGCTATTACCCTCGAAAACTAAAACTTTTGAAATAGGAAAAGAGATTACCATTTGCAATCATAAAATAGTCTAATATCTTCATTTTTTCAACATACGTAGCTATTACCCTCGAAAACTAAACTTTTGAAAAAGGAAAAGAGCCTTTAATCACATTCTTTACCATTTGCAATCATAAAATAGTCTAATATCTTCATTTTTTCAACATACGTAGCTATTAACCTCGAAAACTAAAACTTTTGAAATAGGAAAAGAGCCTTTAATCACATTCTTTACCATGTGCAATCATAAAATTGTCTAATATCTTCATTTTTTCAACATATGTAGCTATTACCCTCGAAAACTAAAACTTTTGAAATAGGAAAAGAGCCTTTAATCACATTCTTTACCATGTGCAATCATAAAATAGTCTAATATCTTCATTTTTTCAACATACGTAGCTATTACCCTCGAAAACTAAAACTTTTGAAATAGGAAAAGAGCCTTTAATCACATTCTTTACCATTTGCAATCATAAAATAGTCTAATATCTTCATTTTTTCAACATACATAGCTATTACCTTCGAAAACTAAAACTTTTGACATAGGAAAAGAGCCTTTAATCACATTCTTTACCATTTGCAATCATAAAATAGTCTAATATCTTCATTTTTTAAAAATACTTAGCTATTACCCTCGAAAACTAAAACTTTTGAAATAGGAAAAGAGATTACCATTTGCAATCATAAAATAGTCTAATATCTTCATTTTTTCAACATACGTAGCTATTACCCTCGAAAACTAAAACTTTTGAAAAAGGAAAAGAGCCTTTAATCACATTCTTTACCATTTGCAATCATAAAATAGTCTAATATCTTCATTTTTTCAACATACGTAGCTATTACACTCGAAAACTAAAACTTTTGACATAGGAAAAGAGCCTTTAATCACATTCTTTACCATGTGCAATCATAAAGTTGTCTAATATCTTCATTTTTTCAACATACGTAGCTATTACCCTCGAAAACTAAAACTTTTGAAATGGGAAAAGAGCCTTTAATCACATTCTTTACCATGTGCAATCATAAAATTGTCTAATATCTTCATTTTTTCAACATACGTAGCTATTACCCTCGAAAACTAAAACTTTTGAAATAGGAAAAGAGCCTTTAATCACATTGTTTACCATGTGCAATCATAAAATAGTCTAATATCTTCATTTTTTCAACATACTTAGCTATTACCCTCGAAAACTAAAACTTTTGAAATAGGAAAAGAGCCTTTAATCACATTCTTTACCATTTGCAATCATAAAATAGTCTAATATCTTCATTTTTTCTTCATACGTAGCTATTACCTTTGAAAACTAAAACTTTTGAAATAGGAAAAGAGATTACCATTTGAAATCATAAATAGTCTAATATCTTCATTTTTTCCACAGACAAAGCTATTACTCTCGAAAACTAAAACTTTTGAAATAGGAAAAGAGCCTTTAATCACATTCTTTACCATGTGCAATCATAAAATTGTCTAATATCTTCATTTTTTCAACATACGTAGCTATTACCCTCGAAAACTAAAACTTTTGAAATAGAAAAGAGCCTTTAATCACATTCTTTACCATTTGCAATCATAAAATAGTCTAATATCTTCATTTTTTCAACATACGTAGCTATTACCCTCGAAAACTAAAACTTTTGAAATAGGAAAAGAGCCTTTAATCACATTCTTTACCATGTGCAATCATAAAATAGTCTAATATCTTCATTTTTTCAACACACGTAGCTATTACCCTCGAAAACTAAAACTTTTGACATAGGAAAAGAACCTTTAATCACACTCTTTACCATGTGCAATCATAAAATAGTCTAACATCTTCATTTTTTCAACATAAGTAGCTATTACCCTCGAAAACTAAAACTTTTGAAATAGGAAAAGAGCCTTCAATCACATTCTTTACCATTTGCAATCATAAAATAGTCTAATATCTTCATTTTTTCAACATACGTAGCTATTACCCTCGAAAACTAAAACTTTTGAAATAGGAAAAGAGCCTTTAATCACATTCTTTACCATTTGCAATCATAAAATAGTCTAATATCTTCATTTTTTCAACATACGTAGCTATTACCCTCGAAAATTAAAACTTTTGAAATAGGAAAAGAGTCTTTAATCACATTCTTTACCATGTGCAATCATAAAATAGTCTAATATCTTCATTTTTTCAACATACGTAGCTATTACCCTCGAAAACTAAAACTTTTAAAATAGGAAAAGAGCCTTAAATCACATTCTTTACCATGTGCAATCATAAAATAGTCTAATATCTTCATTTTTTCAACACACGTAGCTATTACCCTCGAAAACTAAAACTTTTGACATAGGAAAAGAGCCTTTAATCACATTCTTTACCATGTGCAATCATAAAATAGTCTAATATCTTCATTTTTTCAACATACGCAGCTATTACCCTCGAAAACTAAAACTTTTGAAATAGGAAAAGAGCCTTTAATCACATTCTTTACCATGTGCAATCATAAAATAGTCTAATATCTTCATTTTTTCAACATACGTAGCTATTACCCTCGAAAACTAAAACTTTTGACATAGGAAAAGAGCCTTTAATCACATTCTTTACCATGTGCAATCATAAAATAGTCTAATATCTTCATTTTTTCAACATACGTAGCTATTACCCTCGAAAACTAAAACTTTTGACATAGGAAAAGAGCCTTTAATCACATTCTTTACCATTTGCAATCATAAAATAGTCTAATATCTTCATTTTTTCAACATACGTAGCTATTACCCTCGAAAACTAAAACTTTGACATAGGAAAAGAGCCTTTAATCACATTCTTTACCATTTGCAATCATAAAATAGTCTAATATCTTCATTTTTTCATCATACGTAGCTATTACCCTCGAAAACTAAAACTTTTGAAATAGGAAAAGAGCCTTCAATCACATTCTTTACCATTTGCAATCATAAAATAGTCTAATATCTTCATTTTTTCAACATACGTAGCTATTACCCTCGAAAACTAAAACTTTTGAAATAGGAAAAGAGCCTTTAATCACATTCTTTACCATTTGCAATCATAAAATAGTCTAATATCTTCATTTTTTCAACATACGTAGCTATTACCCTCGAAAATTAAAACTTTTGAAATAGGAAAAGAGTCTTTAATCACATTCTTTACCATGTGCAATCATAAAATAGTCTAATATCTTCATTTTTTCAACATACGTAGCTATTACCCTCGAAAACTAAAACTTTTAAAATAGGAAAAGAGCCTTTAATCACATTCTTTACCATGTGCAATCATAAAATAGTCTAATATCTTCATTTTTTCAACACACGTAGCTATTACCCTCGAAAACTAAAACTTTTGACATAGGAAAAGAGCCTTTAATTACATTCTTTACCATGTGCAATCATAAAATAGTCTAATATCTTCATTTTTTCAACATACGCAGCTATTACCCTCGAAAACTAAAACTTTTGAAATAGGAAAAGAGCCTTTAATCACATTCTTTACCATGTGCAATCATAAAATAGTCTAATATCTTCATTTTTTCAACATACGTAGCTATTACCCTCTAAAACTAAAACTTTTGACATAGGAAAAGAGCCTTTAATCACATTCTTTACCATTTGCAATCATAAAATAGTCTAATATCTTCATTTTTTCAACATACGTAGCTATTACCCTCGAAAACTAAAACTTTGACATAGGAAAAGAGCCTTTAATCACATTCTTTACCATTTGCAATCATAAAATAGTCTAATATCTTCATTTTTTCATCATACGTAGCTATTACCCTCGAAAACTAAAACTTTTGAAATAGGAAAAGAGCCTTTAATCACATTCTTTACCATGTGCAATCATAAAATAGTCTAATATCTTCATTTTTTCAACATACGCAGCTATTACCCTCGAAAACTAAAACTTTTGAAATAGGAAAAGAGCCTTTAATCACATTCTTTACCATGTGCAATCATAAAATAGTCGAATACCTTCATTTTTTCAACATACGTAGCTATTACCCTCGAAAACTAAAACTTTTGACATAGGAAAAGAGCCTTTAATCACATTCTTTACCATGTGCAATCATAAAATTGTATAATATCTTCATTTTTTCCACAGACAAAGCTCTTACCCTCGAAAACTAAAACTTTTGAAATAGGAAAAGAGCCTTTAATCACATTCTTTACCATTTGCAATCATAAAATAGTCTAATATCTTCATTTTTTCAACATACGTAGCTATTACCCTCGAAAACTAAAACTTTTAAAATAGGAAAAGAGCCTTTAATCACATTCTTTACCATTTGCAATCATAAAATAGTCTAATATCTTCATTTTTTCAACATACGTAGCTATTACCCTCGAAAACTAAAACTTTTGACATAGGAAAAGAGCCTTTAATCACATTCTTTACCATTTGCAATCATAAAATAGTCTAATATCTTCATTTTTTCAACATACGTAGCTATTACCCTCGAAAACTAAAACTTTTGACATAGGAAAAGAGCCTTTAATCACATTCTTTACCATGTGCAATCATAAAATAGTCTAATATCTTCATTTTTTCAACAAACGTAGCTATTACCCTCGAAACTAAAACTTTTGACATAGGAAAAGAGCCTTTAATCACATTCTTTACCATGTGCAATCATAAAATAGTCTAATATCTTCATTTTTTCCACAGACAAAGCTATTACCCTCGAAAACTAAAACTTTTGAAATAGGAAAAGAGCCTTTAATCACATTCTTTACCATTTGCAATCATAAAATAGTCTAATATCTTCATTTTTTCAACATACGTAGCTATTACCCTCGAAAACTAAAACTTTTGAAATAGGAAAAGAGCCTTTAATCACATTCTTTACCATTTGCAATCATAAAATAGTCTAATATCTTCATTTTTTCAACATACGTAGCTATTACCCTCGAAAACTAAAACTTTTGAAATAGGAAAAGAGCCTTTAATCACATTCTTTACCATTTGCAATCATAAAATAGTCTAATATCTTCATTTTTTCAACATACGTAGCTATTACCCTCGAAAACTAAAACTTTTGAAATAGGAAAAGAGCCTTTAATCACATTCTTTACCATTTGCAATCATAAAATAGTCTAATATCTTCATTTTTTCAACATAAGTAGCTATTACCCTCGAAAACTAAAACTTTTGACATAGGAAAAGAGCCTTTAATCACATTCTTTACCATGTGCAATCATAAAATAGTCTAATATCTTCATTTTTTCAACATACGTAGCTATTACCCTCGAAAACTAAAACTTTTGAAATAGGAAAAGAGCCTTTAATCACATTCTTTACCATTTGCAATCATAAAATGTCTAATATCTTCATTTTTTCAACATACGTAGCTCTTACCCTCGAAAACTAAAACTTTTGAAATAGGAAAAGAGCCTTTAATCACATTCTTTACCATTTGCAATCATAAAATATCTAATATCTTCATTTTTTCAACATACGTAGCTATTACCCTCGAAAACTAAAACTTTTGAAATAGGAAAAGAGCCTTTAATCACATTCTTTACCATTTGCAATCATAAAATAGTCTAATATCTTCATTTTTTCAACATACGTAGCTATTACCCTCGAAAACTAAAACTTTTGAAATAGGAAAAGAGCCTTTAATCACATTCTTTACCATTTGCAATCATAAAATAGTCTAATATCTTCATTTTTTCAACATACGTAGCTATTACCCTCGAAAACTAAAACTTTTGACATAGGAAAAGAGCCTTTAATCAATTCTTTACCATTTGCAATCATAAAATAGTCTAATATCTTCATTTTTTCAACATACGTAGCTATTACCCTCGAAAACTAAAACTTTTGAAATAGGAAAAGAGCCTTTAATCACATTCTTTACCATTGCAATCATAAAATAGTCTAATATCTTCATTTTTTCAACAACGTAGCTATTACCCTCGAAAACTATACTTTTGAAATAGGAAAGAGCCTTTAATCACATTCTTTACCATGTGCAATCATAAAATAGTCTAATATCTTCATTTTTTCCTCAGACCTAGCTATTACCCTCGAAAACTAAAACTTTTGAAATAGGAAAAGAGCCTTTAATCACATTCTTTACCATGTGCAATCATAAATAGTCTAATATCTTCATTTTTTCCACAGACAAAGCTATTACCCTCGAAAACTAAAACTTTTGAAATAGGAAAAGAGCCTTTAATCACATTCTTTACCATTTGCAATCATAAAATAGTCTAATATCTTCATTTTTTCAACATACGTAGCTATTACCCTCGAAAACTAAAACTTTTGAAATAGGAAAAGAGCCTTTAATCACATTCTTTACCATTTGCAATCATAAAATTGTCTAATATCTTCATTTTTTCAACATACGTAGCTATTACCCTCGAAAACTAAAACTTTTGAAATAGGAAAAGAGCCTTTAATCACATTCTTTACCATTTGCCATCATAAAATATCTAATATCTTCATTTTTTCAACATACGTAGCTATTACCCTCGAAAACTAAAACTTTTGACATAGGAAAAGAGCCTTTAATCACATTCTTTACCATTTGCAATCATAAAATGGTCTAATATCTTCATTTTTTCATCATACGTAGCTATTACCCTCGAAAACTAAAACTTTTGACATAGGAAAAAAGCCTTTAATCAAATTCTTTACCATTTGCAATTATAAAATAGTCTAATATCTTCATTTTTTCAACATACGTAGCTATTACCCCCGAAAACTAAAACTTTTGAAATAGGAAAAGAGCCTTTAATCACATTCTTTACCATTTGCAATCATAAAATAGTCTAATATCTTCATTTTTTCAACATACATAGCTATCGACCCCCGAAAACTAAGACTTTTCAAATAGGAAAAGAGCCTTTAATCACATTCTTTACCATGTGCAACCATAAAATAGTCTAATATCTTCATTTTTTCCACAGACAAAGCTATTACCCCCGAAAACTAAAACTTTTGACATAGGAAAAGAGCCTTTAATCACATTCTTTACCATGTGCAATCATAAAATAGTCTAATATCTTCATTTTTTCCACAGACATAGCTATTACCCTCGAAAACTAAAACTTTTGAAATGGGAAAAGAGCCTTTAATCACATTCTTTACCATTTGCAATCATAAAATAGTCTAACATCTTCATTTTTTCAACATACGTAGCTATTACCCTCGAAAACTAAAACTTTTGAAATAGGAAAAGAGACTTTAATCACATTCTTTACCATTTGCAATCATAAAACAGTCTAATATCTTCATTTTTTCAACATACGTAGCTATTACCCTCGAAAACTAAAACTTTTGAAATAGGAAAAGAGCCTTTAATCACATTCTTTACCATTTGCAATCATAAAATAGTCTAATATCTTCATTTTTTCAACATACGTAGCTATTACCCTCGAAAACTAAAACTTTTGACATAGGAAAAGAGCCTTTAATCACATTCTTTACCATGTGCAATCATAAAATAGTCGAATACCTTCATTTTTTCAACATACGTAGCTATTACCCTCGAAAACTAAAACTTTTGACATAGGAAAAGAGCCTTTAATCACATTCTTTACCATGTGCAATCATAAAATTGTCTAATATCTTCAGTTTTTCCACAGACAAAGCTCTTACCCTCGAAAACTAAAACTTTTGAAATAGGAAAAGAGCCTTTAATCACATTCTTTACCATTTGCAATCATAAAATAGTCTAATATCTTCATTTTTTCAACATACGTAGCTATTACCCTCAAAAACTAAAACTTTTGAAATAGGAAAAGAGCCTTTAATCACATTCTTTACCATTTGCGATCATAAAATAGTCTAATATCTTCATTTTTTCAACATACGTAGCTATTACCCTCGAAAACTAAAACTTTTGAAATAGGAAAAGAGCCTTTAATCACATTCTTTACCATGTGCAATCATAAAATAGTCTAATATCTTCATTTTTTCAACATACGTAGCTATTACCCTCGAAAACTAAAACTTTTGAAATAGGAAAAGAGCCTTTAATCACATTCTTTACCATTTGAAATCATAAAATAGTCTAATATCTTCATTTTTTCAACATACGTAGCTATTACCCTCGAAAACTAAAACTTTTAAAATAGGAAAAGAGCCTTTAATCACATTCTTTGCCATTTCCAATCATAAAACAGTCTAATATCTTCATTTTTTCAACATACGTAGCTATTACCCTCGAAAACTAAAACTTTTGAAATAGGAAAAGAGCCTTTAATCACATTCTTTACCATTTGCAATCATAAAATAGTCTAATATCTTCATTTTTTCAACATACGTAGCTATTACCCTCGAAAACTAAAACTTTTGAAATAGGAAAAGAGCCTTTAATCACATTCTTTACCATTTGCAATCATAAAATAGTCTAATATCTTCATTTTTTCAACATACGTAGCTATTACCCTCGAAAACTAAAACTTTTGACATAGGAAAAGAGCCTTTAATCACATTCTTTACCATGTGCAATCATAAAATGTCTAATATCTTCATTTTTTCAACATACGTAGCTATTACCCTCGAAAACTAAAACTTTTGAAATAGGAAAAGAGCCTTTAATCACATTCTTTACCATGTGCAATCATAAAATAGTCTAATATCTTCATTTTTTCAACATACGTAGCTATTACCCTCGAAAACTAAAACTTTTGACATAGGAAAAGAGCCTTTAATCACATTCTTTACCATTTGCAATCATAAAATGGTCTAATATCTTCATTTTTTCAACATACGTAGCTATTACCCTCGAAAACTAAAACTTTTTCATAGGCAAAGAGCCTTTAATCACATTCTTTACCATTTGCAATCATAAAATAGTCTAATATCTTCATTTTTTCAACATACGTAGCTATTACCCCCGAAAACTAAAACTTTTGAAATAGGAAAAGAGCCTTTAATCACATTCTTTACCATTTGCAATCATAAAATAGTCTAATATCTTCATTTTTTCAACATACGTAGCTATTACCCTCGAAAACTATAGCTTTTGAAATAGGAAGAGAGCCTTTAACCACATTCTTTACCATGTGCAATCATAAAATTGTCTAATATCTTCATTTTTTCAACATACGTAGCTATTACCCTCGAAAACTAAAACTTTTGAAATAGGAAAAGAGCCTTTAATCACATTCTTTACCATTTGCAATCATAAAATAGTCTAATATCTTCATTTTTTCAACAAACGTAGCTATTACCCTCGAAAACTAAAACTTTTGAAACAGGAAAAGAGCCTTTAATCACATTCTTTACCATTTGCAATCATAAAATAGTCTAATATCCTCATTTTTTTTAAACATACTTAGCTATTACCCTTGAAAACTAAAACTTTTGAAATAGGAAAAGAGCCTTTAATCACTTTCTTTACCATTTGCAGTCTTAAAATAGTCTAATATCTTCATTTTTTCAACATACGTAGCTATTACCCTCGAAAACTAAAACTTTTGAAATGGGAAAAGAGCCTTTAATCACATTCTTTACCATTGCAATCATAAAATAGTCTAATATCTTCATTTTTTCAACATACGTAGCTATTACCCTCGAAAACTAAAACTTTTGAAATAGGAAAAGAGCCTTTAATCACATTCTTTACCATTTGCAATCATAAAATAGTCTAATATCTTCATTTTTCCAACATACGTAGCTATTACCCTCGAAAACTAAAACTTTTGAAATAGGAAAAGAGCCTTTAATCACATTCTTTACCATGTGCAATCATAAAGTAGTCTAATATCTTCATTTTTTTCCACAGACATAGCTATTACCCTCGAAAACTAAAACTTTTGAAATGGGAAAAGAGCCTTTAATCACATTCTTTACTATTGCAATCATAAAATAGTCCAATATCTTCATTGTTTCAACATACGTAGCTATTACCCTCGAAAACTAAAACTTTTGAAATAGGAAAAGAGCCTTTAATCACATTCTTTACAATGTGCAATCATAAAATTGTCTAATATCTTTATTTTTTCAACATACGTAGCTATTACCCTCGAAAACTAAAACTTTTGAAATAGGAAAAGAGCCTTTAATCACATTCTTTACCATTTGCAATCATAAAATAGTCTAATATCTTCATTTTTTTCAACATACGTAGCTATTACCCTCGAAAACTAAAACTAAAACTAAAAAATGTAGATATTAGACTATTTTATGATTGCACATGGTAAAGAATGTGATTAAAGGCTCTTTTCCTATTTCAAAAGTTTTAGTTTTCGAGGGTAATAGCTACGTATGTTGAAAAAATGAAGATATTAGACTATTTTATGATTGCAAATGGTAAAGAATGTGATTAAAGGCTCTTTTCCTATGTCAAAAGTTTTAGTTTTAGAGGGTAATAGCTAAGTATGTTGAAAAAATGAAGATATTAGACAATTTTATGATTGCACATGGTAAAGAATGTGATTAAAGGCTCTTTTCCTGTGTCAAAAGTTTTAATTTTCGAGGGTAATAGCTCCGTATGTTGAAAAAATGAAGATATTAGATAATTTTATGATTGCACATGGTAAAGAATGTGATTAAAGGCTCTTTTCCTATTTGAAAAGTTTTTGTTTTCGAGGGTAATAGCTACGTATGTTGAAAAAATGAAGATATTAGACAATTTTATGATTGCAAATGGTAAAGAATGTGATTAAAGGCTCTTTTCCCTATTTCAGAAGTTTTAGTTTTCGAGGGTAATAGCTACGTATGTTGAAAAAATGAAGATATTAGACTATTTTATGATTGCAAATGGTAAAGAATGTGATTAAAGGCTCTTTTCCTATTTCAAAAGTTTTAGCTTTCGAGAGTAATAGCTAGGTCTGTGGAAAAAATGAAGATATTAGACTATTTTATGATTGCAAATGGTAAAGAATGTGATTAAAGGCTCTTTTCCTATGTCAAAAGTTTTAGTTTTCGAGGGTAATAGCTACGTATGTTGAAAAATGAAGATATTAGACTATTTTATGATTGCAGATGGTAAAGAATGTGATTAAAGGCTCTTTTCCTAATTCAAAAGTTTTAGTTTTCGAGGGTAATAGCTACGTATGTTGAAAAAATGAAGATACTAGACAATTTTATGGATTGCACATTACGGGTAATAGCTACGTATGTTGAAAAAATGAAGATATTAGACTATTTTATGATTGCAAATGGTAAAGAATGTGATTAAAGGCTCTTTTCCTATTTCAAAAGTTTTAGTTTTCGAGGGTAATAGCTACATATGTTGAAAAAATGAAGATATTAGACAATTTTATGATTGTTAATGGTAAAGAATGTGATTAAAGGCTCTTTTCCTATGTCAAAAGTTTTAGTTTTCGAGGGTAATAGCTACGTATGTTGAAAAAATGAAGATATTAGACTATTTTATGATTGCACATGGTAAAGAATGTGATTAAAGGCTCTTTTCCTATTCCAAAAGTTTTAGTTTTCGAGGGTAATAGCTACGTATGTTGAAAAAATGAAGATATTAGACTATTTTATAATTGCACATGGTAAAGAATGTGATTAAAGGCTCTTTTCCTATGTCAAAAGTTTTAGTTTTCGAGGGTAATAGCTACGTATGTTGAAAAAATGAAGATATTAGACAATTCTATGATTGCACATGGTAAAGAATGTGATTAAAGGCTCTTTTCCTATGTCAAAAGTTTTAGTTTTCGAGGGTAATAGCTACGTATGTTGAAAAAATGAAGATATTAGAATATTTTATGATTGCACATGGTAAAGAATGTGATTAAAGGCTCTTTTCCTATTTCAAAAGTTTTAGTTTTCGAGGGTAATAGCTACGTATGTTGAAAAAATGAAGATATTAGACTATTTTATAATGGCAATTGGTAAAGAATGTGATTAAAGGCTCTTTTCCTATGTCAAAAGTTTTAGTTTTCGAGGGTAATAGCTACGTATGTTGAAAAAATGAAGATATTAGACAATTCTATGATTGCACATGGTAAAGAATGTGATTAAAGGCTCTTTTCCTATTTCAAAAGTTTTAGTTTTCGAGGGTAATAGCTACGTATGTTGACAAAATGAAAATATTAGACAATTTTATGATTGCAAATGGTAAAGAATGTGATTAAAGGCTCTTTTCCTATTTCAAAAGTTTTAGTTTTCGAGGGTAATAGCTACGTATGTTGAAAAAATGAAGATATTAGACTATTTTATGATTGCACATGGTAAAGACTGGGTTAAAAGCTCTTTTCCTATTTCAAAAGTTTTAGTTTTCGAGGGTAATAGCTACGTATGTTGAAAAAATGAAGATATTAGACAATTTTATGATTGCACATGGTAAAGAATGTGATTAAAGGCTCTTTTCCTATTTCAAAAGTTTTAGTTTTCGAGGGTAATAGCTACGTATGTTGAAAAAATGAAGATATTAGACTACTTTATGATTGCACATGGTAAAGAATGTGATTAAAGGCTCTTTTCCTATTTCAAAAGTTTTAGTTTTCGAGGGTAATAGGAAAAGAGCCTTTAATCACATTCTTTACCATGTGCAATCATAAAATAGTCTAATATCTTCATTTTTTCAACATACGTAGCTATTACCCTCGAAAACTTAAACTAAAACTAAAAAATTTAGATATTAGACTATTTT
>NW_027067494.1:0-12584 GCF_032884065.1 Artemia franciscana | reverse complement strand
ACATACGTAGCTATTACCCTCGAAAACTAAAACTTTTGAAATAGGAAAAGAGCCTTTAATCACTTTCTTTACCATGTGCAATCATAAAATAGTCTAATATCTTCATTTTTTCCAACATACGTAGCTATTACCCTCGAAAACTAAAACTTTTGAAATAGGAAAAGAGCCTTTAATCACATTCTTTACCATTTGCAATCATAAAATAGTCTAATATCTTCATTTTTCAACATACGTAGCTATTACCCTCGAAAACTAAAACTTTTGACATAGGAAAAGAGCCTTTAATCACATTCTTTACCATGTGCAATCATAAAATTAGTCTAATATCTTCATTTTTTCAACATACGTAGCTATTACCCTCGAAAACTAAACTTTTGAAATAGGAAAAGAGCCTTTAATCATATTCTTTACCATTTTGCAATCATAAAATAGTCTAATATCTTCATTTTTTACATACGTAGCTATTACCCTCGAAAACTAAAACTTTTGAAATAGGAAAAAGAGCCTTTAATCACATTCTTTACCATGTGCAATAATAAAATAGTCTAATATCTTAATTTTTTCCACAGACATAGCTATTACCCTCGAAAACTAAAACTTTTGAAATAGGAAAAGAGCCTTTAATCACATTCTTTACCATTTGCAATCATAAAATAGTCTAATATCTTCATTTTTTCAACAAAGCTATTACCCTCGAAAACTAAAACTTTTGACATAGGAAAAGAGCCTTTAATCACAATCTTTACCATTTGCAATCATAAAATAGTCTAATATCTTCATTTTTCAACATACATAGCTATTACCCTCGAAAACTAAAACTTTTGAAATAGGAAAAGAGCCTTTAATCACATTCTTTACCATGTTCAATCATAAAATAGTCTAATATCTTCATTTTTTCAACATACGTAGCTATTACCCTCGAAAACTAAACTTTTGAACATAGGAAAAGAGCCTTTAATCACATTCTTTACCATTTGCAATCATAAAATAGTCTAATATCTTCATTTTTTCAACATACGTAGCTATTACCCTCGAAAACTAAAACTTTTGAAATAGGAAAAGAGCCTTTAATCACATTCTTTACCATTTGCAATCATAAAATAGTCTAATATCTTCATTTTTTCAACATACGTAGCTATTACCCTCAAAAACTAAAACTTTTGAAATGGGAAAAGAGCCTCTAATCACATTCTTTACCATTGCAATCATAAAATAGTCTAATATCTTCATTTTTTCAACATACGTAGCTATTACCCTCGAAAACTAAAACTTTTGAAACAGGAAAAGAGCCTTTAATCACATTCTTTACCATTTGCAATCATAAAATAGTCTAATATCTTCATTTTTTCAACATACGTAGCTATTACCCTCGAAAACTAAAACTTTTGAAATAGGAAAAGAGCCTTTAATCACATTCTTTACCATTTGCAATCATAAAATAGTCTAATATCTTCATTTTTTCAACATACGTAGCTATTACCCTCGAAAACTAAAACTTTTGAAATAGGAAAAGAGCCTTTAATCACATACTTTACCATGTGCAATCATAAAATAGTCTAATATCTTCATTTTTTCACAGACGTAGCTATTACCCTCGAAAACTAAAACTTTTGAAATAGGAAAAGAGCCTTTAATCACATTCTTTACCATGTGCAATCATAAAATAGTCTAATATCTTCATTTTTTCCACAGACAAAGCTATTACCCTCGAAAACTAAAACTTTTGAAATAGGAAAAGAGCCTTTAATCACATTCTTTACCATTTGCAATCATAAAATAGTCTAATATCTTCATTTTTACAACATACGTAGCTATTACCCTCGAAAACTAAAACTTTTGAAATAGGAAAAGAGCCTTTTAATCACATTCTTTACCATGTGCAATCATAAAATAGTCTAATATCTTCATTTTTTCAACATACGTAGCTATTACCCTCGAAAACTAAAACTTTTGAAATAGGAAAAGAACCTTTAATCACATTCTTTACCATTTGCAATCATAAAATAGTCTAATATCTTCATTTTTTCAACATACGTAGCTATTACCCTCGAAAACTAAAACTTTTGAAATAGGAAAAGAGCCTTTAATCACATTCTTTACCATTTCAATCATAAAATAGTCTAATATCTTCATTTTTTCAACATACGTAGCTATTACCCTCGAAAACTAAAACTTTTGAAATAGGAAAAGAGCCTTTAATCACATTCTTTACCATTTGCAATCATAAAATAGTCTAATATCTTCATTTTTTCAACATACGTAGCTATTACCCTCGAAAACTAAAACTTTTGACATAGGAAAAGAGCCTTTAATCACATTCTTTACCATTTGCAATCATAAAATAGTCTAATATCTTCATTTTTCAACATACGTAGCTATTACCCTCGAAAACTAAAACTTTTGAAATAGGAAAAGAGCCTTTAATCATATTCTTTACCATTTGCAATCATAAAATAGTCTAATATCTTCATTTTTTCACATACGTAGCTATTACCCTCGAAAACTAAAACTTTTGAAATAGGAAAAGAGCCTTTAATCACATTCTTTACCATGTGCAATCATAAAATTGTCTAATATCTTCATTTTTTCCACAGACAAAGCTATTCACCCTCGAAAACTAAAACTTTTGACATAGGAAAAGAGCCTTTAATCACATACTTTACCATGTGCAATCATAAAATAGTCTAATATCTTCATTTTTTCCAACATACATAGCTATTACCCTCGAAAACTAAAACTTTTGAAATAGGAAAAGAGCCTTTAATCACATTCTTTACCATGTGCAATCATAAAATAGTCTAATATCTTCATTTTTTCAACATACGTAGCTATTACCCTCGAAAACTAAAACTTTTGACATAGGAAAAGAGCCTTTAATCACATTCTTTACCATTTGCAATCATAAAATAGTCTAATATCTTCATTTTTTCAACATACGTAGCTATTACCCTCGAAAACTAAAACTTTTGAAATAGGAAAAGAGCCTTTAATCATATTCTTTACCATTTGCAATCATAAAATAGTCTAATATCTTCATTTTTTCACATACGTAGCTATTACCCTCGAAAACTAAAACTTTTGAAATAGGAAAAGAGCCTTTAATCACATTCTTTACCATGTGCAATCATAAATAGTCTAATATCTTCATTTTTTCCACAGACAAAGCTATTACCCTCGAAAACTAAAACTTTTGACATAGGAAAAGAGCCTTTAATCACATACTTTACCATGTGCAATCATAAAATAGTCTAATATCTTCATTTTTTCCACAGACATAGCTATTACCCTCGAAAACTAAAACTTTTGAAATAGGAAAAGAGCCTTTAATCACATTCTTTACCATTTGCAATCATAAAATAGTCTAATATCTTCATTTTTTCAACATACGTAGCTATTACCCTCGAAAACTAAAACTTTTGAAATAGGAAAAGAGCCTTTAATCACATTCTTTACCATTTGCAATCATAAAATAGTCTAATATCTTCATTTTTCAACATACGTAGCTATTACCCTCGAAAACTAAAACTTTTGAAATAGGAAAAGAGCCTTTAATCACATTCTTTACCATTTGCAATCATAAAATAGTCTAATATCTTCATTTTTTCACATACGTAGCTATTACCCTCGAAAACTAAAACTTTTGAAATAGGAAAAGAGCCTTTAATCACATTCTTTACCATTTGCAATCATAAAATAGTCTAATATCTTCATTTTTTCAACATACGTAGCTATTACCCTCGAAAACTAAAACTTTTGAAATAGGAAAAGAGCCTTTAATCACATACTTTACCATGTGCAATCATAAAATAGTCTAATATCTTCATTTTTTCACATACGTAGCTATTACCCTCGAAAACTAAAACTTTTGAAATAGGAAAAGAGCCTTTAATCACATTCTTTACCATGTGCAATCATAAAATAGTCTAATATCTTCATTTTTTCCACAGAACAAAGCTATTACCCTAGAAAACTAAAACTTTTGACATAGGAAAAGAGCCTTTAATCACATCTTTACCATTTGCAATCATAAAATAGTCTAATATCTTCATTTTTTCAACATACATAGCTATTACCCTCGAAAACTAAAACTTTTGAAATAGGAAAAGAGCCTTTAATCACATTCTTTACCATGTGCAATCATAAAATAGTCTAATATCTTCATTTTTTCAACATACGTAGCTATTACCCTCGAAAACTAAAACTTTTGACATAGGAAAAGAGCCTTTAATCACATTCTTTACCATTTGCAATCATAAAATAGTCTAATATCTTCATTTTTTCAACATACGTAGCTATTACCCTCGAAAACTAAAACTTTTGAAATAGGAAAAGAGCCTTTAATCACATTCTTTACCATTTGCAATCATAAAATAGTCTAATATCTTCATTTTTTCAACATACGTAGCTATTACCCTCGAAAACTAAAACTTTTGAAATAGGAAAAGAGCCTTTAATCACATTCTTTACCATTGCAATCATAAAATAGTCTAATATCTTCATTTTTTCAACATACATAGCTATTACCCTCGAAAACTAAAACTTTTGACATAGGAAAAGAGCCTTTAATCACATTCTTTACCATTTGCAATCATAAAATAGTCTAATATCTTCATTTTTTCAACATACGTAGCTATTACCCTCGAAAACTAAAACTTTTGAAATAGGAAAAGAGCCTTTAATCACATTCTTTACCATTGCAATCATAAAATAGTCTAATATCTTCATTTTTTCAACATACGTAGCTATTACCCTCGAAAACTAAAACTTTTGAAATAGGAAAAGAGCCTTTAATCACATTCTTTACCATTTGCAATCATAAAATAGTCTAATATCTTCATTTTTTCAACATACGTAGCTATTACCCTCGAAAACTAAAACTTTTGAAATAGGAAAAGAGCCTTTAATCACATACTTTACCATGTGCAATCATAAAATAGTCTAATATCTTCGTAGCTATTACCCTCGAAAACTAAAACTTTTGAAATAGGAAAAGAGCCTTTAATCACATTCTTTACCATGTGCAATCATAAAATAGTCTAATATCTTCATTTTTTCCACAGACAAAGCTATTACCCTCGAAAACTAAAACTTTTGACATAGGAAAAGAGCCTTTAATCACATCTTTACCATGTGCAATCATAAAATAGTCTAATATCTTCATTTTTTCCACATACGTAGCTATTACCCTCGAAAACTAAAACTTTTGAAATAAGAAAAGAGCCTTTAATCACATTCTTTACCATGTGCAATCATAAAATAGTCTTATATCTTCATTTTTTCAACATACGTAGCTATCACCCTCGAAAACTAAAACTTTTGAAATAGGAAAAGAGCCTTTAATCACATTCTTTACCATTTGCAATCATAAAATAGTCTAATATCTTCATTTTTTCAACATACGTAGCTATTACCCTCGAAAACTAAAACTTTTGAAATAGGAAAAGAGCCTTTAATCACATTCTTTACCATTTGCAATCATAAAATAGTCTAATATCTTCATTTTTTCAACATACGTAGCTATTACCCTCGAAAACTAAAACTTTTGAAATAGGAAAAGAGCCTTTAATCACATTCTTTACCATTTGCAATCATAAAATAGTCTAATATCTTCATTTTTTCAACATACGTAGCTATTACCCTCGAAAACTAAAACTTTTGAAATAGGAAAAGAGCCTTTAATCATATTCTTTACCATTTGCAATCATAAAATAGTCTAATATCTTCATTTTTTCACATACGTAGCTATTACCCTCGAAAACTAAAACTTTTGAAATAGGAAAAGAGCCTTTAATCACATTCTTTACCATGTGCAATCATAAAATTGTCTAATATCTTCATTTTTTCCACAGACAAAGCTATTACCCTCGAAAACTAAAACTTTTGACATAGGAAAAGAGCCTTTAATCACATCTTTACCATGTGCAATCATAAAATAGTCTAATATCTTCATTTTTTCCACATACATAGCTATTACCCTCGAAAACTAAAACTTTTGAAATAGGAAAAGAGCCTTTAATCACATTCTTTACCATGTGCAATCATAAAATAGTCTAATATCTTCATTTTTTCAACATACGTAGCTATTACCCTCGAAAACTAAAACTTTTGACATAGGAAAAGAGCCTTTAATCACATTCTTTACCATTTGCAATCATAAAATAGTCTAATATCTTCATTTTTTCAACATACGTAGCTATTACCCTCGAAAACTAAAACTTTTGAAATAGGAAAAGAGCCTTTAATCACATTCTTTACCATTTGCAATCATAAAATAGTCTAATATCTTCATTTTTTCAACATACGTAGCTATTACCCTCGAAAACTAAAACTTTTGAAATAGGAAAAGAGCCTTTAATCACATTCTTTACCATTTGCAATCATAAAATAGTCTAATATCTTCATTTTTTCAACATACGTAGCTATTACCCTCGAAAACTAAAACTTTTGAAATAGGAAAAGAGCCTTTAATCACATTCTTTACCATTTGCAATCATAAAATAGTCTAATATCTTCATTTTTTCAACATACGTAGCTATTACCCTCGAAAACTAAAACTTTTGAAATAGGAAAAGAGCCTTTAATCACATTCTTTACCATTTGCAATCATAAAATAGTCTAATATCTTCATTTTTCACAACAACGTAGCTATTACCCTCGAAAACTAAAACTTTTGAAATAGGAAAAGAGCCTTTAATCACATTCTTTACCATGTGCAATCATAAAATAGTCTAATATCTTCATTTTTTCAACATACTTAGCTATTACCCTCGAAAACTAAAACTTTTGAAATAGGAAAAGAGCCTTTAATCACATTCTTTACCATGTGCAATCATAAAATAGTCTAATATCTTCATTTTTTCAACATACGTAGCTATTACCCTCGAAAACTAAAACTTTTGAAATAGGAAAAGAGCCTTTAATCACATTCTTTACCATTTGCAATCATAAAATAGTCTAATATCTTCATTTTTCAACATACGTAGCTATTACCCTCGAAAACTAAAACTTTTGACATAGGAAAAGAGCCTTTAATCACATTCTTTACCATTTGCAATCATAAAATAGTCTAATATCTTCATTTTTTCACAGACATAGCTATTACCCTCGAAAACTAAAACTTTTGAAATAGGAAAAGAGCCTTTAATCACATTCTTTACCATGTGCAATCATAAAATTGTTTAATATCTTCATTTTTTCAGACAAAGCTATTACCCTCGAAAACTAAAACTTTTGAAATAGGAAAAGAGCCTTTAATCACATTCTTTACCATTTGCAATCATAAAATAGTCTAATATCTTCATTTTTTCAACATACGTAGCTATTACCCTCGAAAACTAAAACTTTTGAAATAGGAAAAGAGCCTTTAATCACATTCTTTACCATTTGCAATCATAAAATAGTCTAATATCTTCATTTTTTCAACATACGTAGCTATTACCCTCGAAAACTAAAACTTTTGAAATAGGAAAAGAGCCTTTAATCACATTCTTTACCATTTGAAATCATAAAATAGTCTAATATCTTCATTTTTTCAACATACGTAGCTATTACCCTCGAAAACTAAAACTTTTGAAATAGGAAAAGAGCCTTTAATCACATTCTTTACCATTTGCAATCATAAAATAGTCTAATATCTTCATTTTTTCACAACAAAGCTATTACCCTCGAAAACTAAAACTTTTGAAATAGGAAAAGAGCCTTTAATCACATTCTTTACCATGTGCAATCATAAAATAGTCTAATATCTTCATTTTTTACAACATACGTAGCTATTACCCTCGAAAACTAAAACTTTTGAAATAGGAAAAGAGCCTTTAATCACATTCTTTACCATGTGCAATCATAAAATAGTCTAATATCTTCATTTTTTCAACATACGTAGCTATTACCCTCGAAAACTAAAACTTTTGAAATAGGAAAAGAGCCTTTAATCACATTCTTTACCATTTGCAATCATAAAATAGTCTAATATCTTCATTTTTTCAACATACGTAGCTATTACCCTCGAAAACTAAAACTTTTGAAATAGGAAAAGAGCCTTTAATCACATTCTTTACCATTTGCAATCATAAAATAGTCTAATATCTTCATTTTTTCAACATACGTAGCTATTACCCTCGAAAACTAAAACTTTTGAAATAGGAAAAGAGCCTTTAATCACATTCTTTACCATTTGCAATCATAAAATAGTCTAATATCTTCATTTTTTCAACATACGTAGCTATTACCCTCGAAAACTAAAACTTTTGAAATAGGAAAAGAGCCTTTAATCACATTCTTTACCATTTGCAATCATAAAATAGTCTAATATCTTCATTTTTTCAACATACGTAGCTATTACCCTCGAAAACTAAAACTTTTGAAATAGGAAAAGAGCCTTTAATCACATTCTTTACCATTTGCAATCATAAAATAGTCTAATATCTTCATTTTTTCAACATACGTAGCTATTACCCTCGAAAACTAAAACTTTTGAAATAGGAAAAGAGCCTTTAATCACATTCTTTACCATTGCAATCATAAAATAGTCTAATATCTTCATTTTTACAACATACGTAGCTATTACCCTCGAAAACTAAAACTTTTGAAATAGGAAAAGAGCCTTTAATCACATTCTTTACCATGTGCAATCATAAAATAGTCTAATATCTTCATTTTTCTCAACATACGTAGCTATTACCCTCGAAAACTAAAACTTTTGAAATAGGAAAAGAGCCTTTAATCACATTCTTTACCATGTGCAATCATAAAATAGTCTAATATCTTCATTTTTTCAACATACGTAGCTATTACCCTCGAAAACTAAAACTTTTGAAATAGGAAAAGAGCCTTTAATCACATTCTTTACCATTTGCAATCATAAAATAGTCTAATATCTTCATTTTTTCAACATACGTAGCTATTACCCTCGAAAACTAAAACTTTTGAAATAGGAAAAGAGCCTTTAATCACATTCTTTACCATTTGCAATCATAAAATAGTCTAATATCTTCATTTTTTCAACATACGTAGCTATTACCCTCGAAAACTAAAACTTTTGAAATAGGAAAAGAGCCTTTAATCACATTCTTTACCATGTGCAATCATAAAATTGTCTAATATCTTCATTTTTTCCACAGACAAAGCTATTACCCTCGAAAACTAAAACTTTTGAAATAGGAAAATAGCCTTTAATCACATTCTTTACCATTTGCAATCATAAAATAGTCTAATATCTTCATTTTTTCAACATACGTAGCTATTACCCTCGAAAACTAAAACTTTTGAAATAGGAAAAGAGCCTTTAATCACATTCTTTACCATTTGCAATCATAAAATAGTCTAATATCTTCATTTTTTCAACATACGTAGCTATTACCCTCGAAAACTAAAACTTTTGAAATAGGAAAAGAGCCTTTAATCACATTCTTTACCATTTGAAATCATAAAATAGTCTAATATCTTCATTTTTTAACATACGTAGCTATTACCCTCGAAAACTAAAACTTTTGAAATAGGAAAAGAGCCTTTAATCACATTCTTTACCATTTGCAATCATAAAATTGTCTAATATCTTCATTTTTTCCACAACATACGTAGCTATTACCCTCGAAAACTAAAACTTTTGAAATAGGAAAAGAGCCTTTAATCACATTCTTTACCATTTGCAATCATAAAATAGTCTAATATCTTCATTTTTTCAACATACGTAGCTATTACCCTCGAAAACTAAAACTTTTGAAATAGGAAAAGAGCCTTTAATCACATTCTTTACCATTTGCAATCATAAAATAGTCTAATATCTTCATTTTTTCAACATACGTAGCTATTACCCTCGAAAACTAAAACTTTTGAAATAGGAAAAGAGCCTTTAATCACATTCTTTACCATTTGCAATCATAAAATAGTCTAATATCTTCATTTTTTCAACATACGTAGCTATTACCCTCGAAAACTAAAACTTTTGAAATAGGAAAAGAGCCTTTAATCACATTCTTTACCATTTGCAATCATAAAATAGTCTAATATCTTCATTTTTTCAACATACGTAGCTATTACCCTCGAAACTAAAACTTTTGAAATAGGAAAAGAGCCTTTAATCACATTCTTTACCATGTGCAATCATAAAATGTCTAATATCTTCATTTTTTCAACATACGTAGCTATTACCCTCGAAAACTAAAACTTTTGAAATAGGAAAAGAGCCTTTAATCACATTCTTTACCATTTGCAATCATAAAATAGTCTAATATCTTCATTTTTTCAACATACGTAGCTATTACCCTCGAAAACTAAAACTTTTGAAATAGGAAAAGAGCCTTTAATCACATTCTTTACCATTTGCAATCATAAAATAGTCTAATATCTTCATTTTTTCAACATACGTAGCTATTACCCTCGAAAACTAAAACTTTTGAAATAGGAAAAGAGCCTTTAATCACATTCTTTACCTTTTGCAATCATAAAATAGTCTAATATCTTCATTTTTATCAACATACGTAGCTATTACCCTCGAAAACTAAAACTTTTGAAATAGGAAAAGAGCCTTTAATCACATTCTTTACCATGTGCAATCATAAAATAGTCTAATATCTTCATTTTTTCCAACATACGTAGCTATTACCCTCGAAAACTAAAACTTTTGAAATAGGAAAAGAGCCTTTAATCACATTCTTTACCATGTGCAATCATAAAATAGTCTAATATCTTCATTTTTTCAACATACGTAGCTATTACCCTCGAAAACTAAAACTTTTGACATAGGAAAAGAGCCTTTAATCACATTCTTTACCATTTGCAATCATAAAATAGTCTAATATCTTCATTTTTTCAACATACGTAGCTATTACCCTCGAAAACTAAAACTTTTGAAATAGGAAAAGAGCCTTTAATCACATTCTTTACCATGTGCAATCATAAAATAGTCTAATATCTTCATTTTTTCAACATACGTAGCTATTACCCTCGAAAACTAAAACTTTTGACATAGGAAAAGAGCCTTTAATCACATTCTTTACCATTTGCAATCATAAAATAGTCTAATATCTTCATTTTTTCAACATACGTAGCTATTACCCTCGAAAACTAAAACTTTTGAAATAGGAAAAGAGCCTTTAATCACATTCTTTACCATTTGCAATCATAAAATAGTCTAATATCTTCATTTTTTCAACATACGTAGCTATTACCCTCGAAAACTAAAACTTTTGAAATAGGAAAAGAGCCTTTAATCACATTCTTTACCATTTGCAATCATAAAATAGTCTAATATCTTCATTTTTTCAACATACGTAGCTATTACCCTCGAAAACTAAAACTTTTGAAATAGGAAAAGAGCCTTTAATCACATTCTTTACCATTTGCAATCATAAAATAGTCTAATATCTTCATTTTTTCAACATACGTAGCTATTACCCTCGAAAACTAAAACTTTTGAAATAGGAAAAGAGCCTTTAATCACATTCTTTACCATTTGCAATCATAAAATAGTCTAATATCTTCATTTTTTCCACAGACAAAGCTATTACCCTCGAAAACTAAAACTTTTGAAATAGGAAAAGAGCCTTTAATCACATTCTTTACCATTTGCAATCATAAAATAGTCTAATATCTTCATTTTTTCAACATACGTAGCTATTACCCTCGAAAACTAAAACTTTTGAAATAGGAAAAGAGCCTTTAATCACATTCTTTACCATGCAATCATAAAATAGTCTAATATCTTCATTTTTTCAACACACGTAGCTATTACCCTCGAAAACTAAAACTTTTGAAATAGGAAAAGAGCCTTTAATCACATTCTTTACCATTTGCAATCATAAAATAGTCTAATATCTTCATTTTTTAACATACGTAGCTATTACCCTCGAAAACTAAAACTTTTGAAATAGGAAAAGAGCCTTTAATCACATTCTTTACCATTTGCAATCATAAAATAGTCTAATATCTTCATTTTTTACAACATACGTAGCTATTACCCTCGAAACTAAAACTTTTGAAATAGGAAAAGAGCCTTTAATCACATTCTTTACCATGTGCAATCATAAAATAGTCTAATATCTTCATTTTTTCAACATACGTAGCTATTACCCTCGAAAACTAAAACTTTTGAAATAGGAAAAGAGCCTTTAATCACATTCTTTACCATTTGCAATCATAAAATAGTCTAATATCTTCATTTTTTCAACATACGTAGCTATTACCCTCGAAAACTAAAACTTTTGAAATAGGAAAAGAGCCTTTAATCACATTCTTTACCATTTGCAATCATAAAATAGTCTAATATCTTCATTTTTTCAACATACGTAGCTATTACCCTCGAAAACTAAAACTTTTGAAATAGGAAAAGAGCCTTTAATCACATTCTTTACCATTTGCAATCATAAAATAGTCTAATATCTTCATTTTTATCAACATACGTAGCTATTACCCTCGAAAACTAAAACTTTTGAAATAGGAAAAGAGCCTTTAATCACATTCTTTACCATTTGCAATCATAAAATAGTCTAATATCTTCATTTTTTCAACATACGTAGCTATTACCCTCGAAAACTAAAACTTTTGACATAGGAAAAGAGCCTTTAATCACATTCTTTACCATGTGC
>NW_027067493.1:0-12620 GCF_032884065.1 Artemia franciscana | reverse complement strand
ATAAGAGCAAACCTTTTGTGCATATGATGCTGTGGATAGATCAATTAAAGATAAAACTTAAATAAGTCAAAGAGTTCATTAAGTTAATTAATAATAGAACTGTGACAATAAAATGCAAACATAAACTAAAGTGAAAACAAATTTAAATGCAAAGAAGCTTTTCAGACAAAATCAGAGATCGAAAATTAAAACTAAAGAGGAGAAAAATAAAGCCTTATAATGATTCAAACTTAGAAGGGCCAGAAATAACTAGCTTATCAAAGAATAAACAAAACTAAAAGTAAAACAAATTTTAGCAAATAGAGTGAATACAAAACATGCTGAGAATGAAGATGAAATAAATTATAAAATGTTTCAATTAAAATATATACTCATGTCGAACTTAATACAAACAAAAATTATTACCAACATGATTTTGGGAACTGAATTCCCCCTACCCCTTAAATCTGCTGAATATTTGCTTTATTTACAATTTATTTTAAAAAATTTTCAATTTTAAGACACAAAATTCTATTAGACAAAATCTGGAACATTGAATTGCAGAAATTGTCTAGAATTAAAATAATTATAATTATATATATATACTAAATACAATTATAATTACAAAAATAGTTATAGACTAAGAATAAGTATTGACTAAACATTCAATTTTTTTCATTACTTTTTCCATGTCATCATTGTCAATCATTGGAGTTATTTCATTTTTTAATTTTTATCGAAATTTCGAAGAGCTAAACACGATGTCGAAAATCCACACAATTTCTTCATAGCCAAAAAGGACGAAACAATTGTGTCGGGAGGGAGGGATGATGTAATCCAATTGTCCCCGAGCAGCAACAGCAATATGAGTGGTTTTGGGTTTACAGGCTGCGAGAACAAGTAGCCCGAACTCCTGTTCGTTATAATTTTTGTTGTACTTGGTATGCATTTCGACTTTCGCTCGTTTTATAATTTTATTTTGTATTTATATAAGTATCTGTTATATGATTGCTTCATATGACTATGTATTTTAATTTTTGTTCGTTTTTTTTATTGATTTTTAGATATTAGCTTTATTTTGTAATCAAAAGAAACAAGGTTTTTTTTTTTCAACGGAAATTCTGGGGGAATATTAAAACTTAAAATGAACAGAAATTTTACCGTATAGGAGGGTCTTGGAACAATCTTGGAAATTACAGTAAAATTAATCTAAAAGAAATTTATATAATGCTATATTAACTTTATTTTCAATGTTGTAACAAGTACAAAAGAAAATATTTCTACTAGTATTAGTTGTCATTAAAAGACCAATGACAGAGTAGGCTTTTGAATTTTACAGTTAGGGAAAGGGGTAGTTGCCAAACTGTTGCTTGTAGTGAAAATTATATGTGAAGAGTACCCACAAGCTGACATATGAATTCAGTACAATCGGAAATACTTTCTCTGAGTGGAATGCTGGGAATTTCTGTATTTTTCCCCTTAACAGACATGTTTTCGTGTTTTATTATCATTTATATTTATTCTTGGAGTGATTGTACTTATCTAGCTGTCACTTTGAAAGAAAAATTAATTTCTTACAGTTATGAAGCATAGAGGTGTCAAATATATTGGTTTTTGGCATTCAAAATAAAAATATTAAATTAAAATTTTGTATTTGATTTTCTTAATCTTAGTTCTAATGTTTTACTTTGAACAAACTACTTTAATAATGCGTTACTTTTTATAAACACTGAGTCTAAAGGTCTTAAATATTTTTGTGTTTGATAACGAAGTTCAAAATTTTCGGTATTTTTAAAAAATACCCGAGAAACGCTTCGGCATGAACGCTTCAACAGAACTGAATGCACGGGGTTTATATATTGTTTTTTTAATAGGCTATTGTTTCGTGTACTTCTTGTAATTACTTTTTTTTCATTTTTATACACTTTTACTTTAATCAACATGCTCTTCAATTGCCATTAAAAAAAATTTGTCTCTAACTCTCGTTAAATAAAAAAAACAAGTTTTTTCAACTGAAAATAAGTAACAACATTAAAACTTAAAACAAACAGAAATTATTAGGTATATGAGGGGTTCGTCCCCTCCTCAACCCCTCGCCTTTACGCTATAGTTTTTCGGCACTTTAAAAAGCTTATTCATTGTTCTAATCAAACGACCCTTGTGTTTCAGGACTTGTTTTTCAGGAATTGGGAAGAAAAAATAAACTTTAGCGTATCAAGTGAAACGTCGGTGTGCCTTTCATATACGTAATAATTTCTATTCGTTTTAAGGTTTAATGTTGCTCCTTAATTTCAGTTAAAAAACATGTTTTTCTATTTGATTTTTATCCTTTTTTAAATAAAGCCAAGATACCTGGTTCCACCTCCATGGAAAAATCCCCCTCCTCACGAAAATATTGTCTGGACAATTCAATCCTGATGCATATTCACCCGGGACAATTACCCTTAACATCTCTACGCGTAAAAGTGAATTGGAAAAGACAAAACAAGAAATATAAAGAAATTTCGTAATAGGAATTCTAAAAAATTCATCCAGTGTAAAATTTCCCCTGAAAATACACCCCCTGAAATTTCCCTTTACATGGAAAATTGTCACCGTGCAAAATCATCCCAGCAGAAAATTTGTCATCTCCTCCTCATGCAAAAAATGTATGTATATTTCCCAATAACAAATACTATCATGAAAAGAGAAATCACCAATGCTACAGCACAAACACAAAAAAAAAAAAAAAAAAAAAAAAAAAAAAAAAAAAAAAAAAAAAAAAAAAAAAAAAAAAAAAAAAAAAACAGACAGAAGGAGAAAAGGAAGACTGTTTTCCTAAATTAGTGATTAATATAGACCAGCACTCGAATGAGGCCTTAACCCTACTCATCCATACAATCACATAGGTCAAACAGCATAGCCACACACAATCAACCATAAAGAATAATCCATGGACAGGCAGTCATGTCGTCAATAAGTATAAGTCGTCATTTACCAAACAATAGAAAAAATAATATAGACAAATAATTCAGAGGCAACACCCAACATAAGGGCTCATCAGGAGAATACACTGGCCTATATAGGGTTTCGCCACTCTAAATTCTCTACCCAGCACAGTGTTGTGGCTACCACAGAATATCCATGGCATCCCCGCGTCAGGTATCACCCCCAAAATACATACCTATGAAAAAAAAACAGCAAATGTAAAACAACCGAGTAAAACCAAAACAAGCTTATCCTGTTAATATATCCCTCCCTTTAGCAACAATAGGTAAACTAAATATTATAAATTTTACCAAATCACAAATATTAACACATTGCAAAAAACCTGAATGAACTAAACAATTATATAATTCATCTTTACCATGTGGCTAATTTTTTAAAAATTCCGCTCAAATAGAAACACAATTCAAAATAAATGGCGCTGTGACAACATTTCTCGAACCTCTGAAATTAGTTAAAAATTTCTTTAAGTATTTCTAGATAATTCTTTTGATATTTATTTAAAAGTTCGTTATAATGAAAACTAAATTTTTTAAATTGCCAAGTTAATTTATTTGCAGAAAAAACTCTTGATATCAATTTTTGGCTTAAGATTTTACATCTATTTTTAAAATCAATATAATTACTACAAATCCTTGCATAACGAAGTAACTGTGAGAAAAACGCTGAATATGTGATATTTGAGTGTATATTACTTTCAGGGAATGGGAAACTAATCACTTCAAAATCAAAATCATCCGTTTTATTATACATTTTAAAACTTAATTTATTATTATCTCAAATATTAATATCAAACAGTTCGTGGTAACGAACTGTAGTAAGGAGCGATCCGGCTCAATAGGAACCAAAACTCTAAAAAATTGTGATATCAATAGCTACATCAAAAGAATCGCATTTTAATGCTGATTTTAAATATATAAGTTTCATCAAGTTTAGTCTTAGCCACCAAAAGTTACCAGCCTGAGAAAATTTGCCTTATTTAGAAAAATAGGGGGAAACACCCCCTAAAAGTCATAGAATCTTAACGAAAATCACACCATCAGATTCAGCGTATCAGAGAACCCTACTGTAGAAGTTTCAAGCTCCTATCTACAAAAATGTGGAATTTTGCATTTTTTTTGCCAGAAGACAAATCACGGGTGCGTGTTTATTATTTTTTTTTTTTTTTTTTGGTTTTTTTCCCCAGGGGTCATCATATCGACCAAGTGGTCCTAGAATGTCGCAAGAGGGCTCATTCTAACGGAAATGAAAAGTTCTAGTGCCCTTTTTAAGTGACCAAAAAAATTGGAGGGCATATAGGCCCCCTCCCACGCTCATTTGTTTCCCAAAGTCAACGGATCAAAATTTTGAGATAGCCATTTTGTTTAGCATAGTCGAATATCATAATAACTATGTTTTTGGGGATGACTCCCCCACAGTCCCTGGGGGAGGGGTTGCAAGTTACAAACTTCAACCAGTGTTTACATATAATAATGGTTATTGGGAAGTGTACAGACGTTTTCAGGGGGATTTTTTTTTGTTTTGGGGGTAGGGTTGAGGGAGGGGGCTATGTGGGAGGATCTTTCCTTGGAGAAATATGCATGGAGGAAAAAATTCAATGAAAAGGGCGCAGGACGAATGTGGTCACGTTAGAAAAAAACGTCAAATTAAGAGCTTAACATACAATGCTGGGTGTTCGGAGCCTCTCTATTATGGAGTATAATTTGAAAATAACACAACTATACGAGCGATAAAACATATATACCACAACCATAACTCAACTAACGAAAGAACTGCTAAGAGATAACACAACTATAAAGCGAAAACAGGTGAAAACTAACGGGAAAATAAACGAACTAAGAGGTGGAAGGCGCCCTGAGAAAAATTTTTCAATTTTGAGCCTAACTTCCGCAAAGGAGTAATAATGTCAGAAGCCCCGAAATACCGAATTATTTTCTTTTCAAACAGTTCGTGGTAAGGAACTGTAGTAAGGGGCGACCCGGCTCAATAGTAAACGAAATTCTAAAAAACGGAATTTTGATACTAAAAGATACATCAAAAGAATCGAATTTTTACGCTGATTCTAAATATATAAGTTTCAATTAATTTAGTCTTTGTCATCAAAAGTTACGAGCTTGAGAAAATTTGTCCTATTTTGGAAAAAAGGGGGAAACATCCCCTAAAAGTCATAGAATCTTAACGAAAATCACACTATAGCATTCGGTATATCAGAGAACTCTATAGCAAAAATTTCAAGCTCCTATCTAAAAAATATGGAATTTTGTATTTCTTGCCAGAAGACAAATCACGGGTGCGTGTTTATTTTTTTTTTTTTTTTTCCCAGGGGTCATCTTATCGACGAAGTGGTCCTAGAATGTCGCGAGACGGCTCATTCTAACGGAAATGAAAAGTTCTAGTGTCCTTTTTAAGTGACCAAAAAAATTGGAGGGCAAATAGGCCCCCTCCCATGCTCATTTTTTTCCAAAAGTCAACATATTAAAATTTTAAGATAGCCATTTTGTTCAGCATAGTCAAAAACCATAATTACTATGTCTTTGGGAATGACTTACTCCCCCACAATCCCTGAGGGAGGGGCTGCAAGTTACAAACTTTGACCAATGTTTACATATAGTAATGGTTATTGGGAAGTGTACAGACGTTTTCATGGGGATTTTTTGGTTTGGGGGGTGGGGTTGATGGGAGAGGGTTTTGTGGGAGGATCTTTCCTTTGAGGAATATGTCATGGGGGAAGAAAAATTCAATGAAAAGGGCGCAGGATTTTCTAGCATTACTATAAAAAAACAATGAAAAAATAAACATGAAAACGTTTTTTCAAATGAAAGTAAGGAATAGCATTGAAATTTAAAACGAACAGAGATTATTACGCATATGAGGGGTTCTAAAAATACTTTAGCATAAAGAGCGAGGTATTTAGGAGGAGATAAATACCTCGCTCTTTATGCTAAGATATTTTTAGTGATTTCAACTATTTATTCTACGGCCTTTTTGATTCAGGGGTCATTCTTAAAGAATTGGGACAAAACTTACGATTTAGTGTAAAGAGCGAGGTATTAACGAGGGTACAAACCCCCTCGTACACATAATAAAAATATAAGAATATAAAAGTTTGTTACGTAAGTTAATTCTTAAGTTACGTATATTTTTTACTAATAAAAACGTTCGTTGAATATTAAAAGTTCTAGTAGCCTTTTTAAGTAACCGAAAAATTGGAGGGCAGCTAGGCCTCCTTCCCCACCCCTTATTTCTCAAAATCGTTTGATCAAAACTAAGAGAAAGCCATTTAGCCAAAAAAAAAAATTAATATACTAATTTCATTTCAATAATTTATGTGCGGAGAGCCAAAATCAAACATGCATTAATTCAAAAACGTTCAGAAATTAAATAAAAAAAAACTAGTTTTTTTAACTGAAAGTAAGGAGCGACATTAAAGCTTAAAACGAACAGAAATTACTCCGTATATGAAATGGGTTGTCCCCTCCGCAGTCCCACGCTCTTTACGCTAAAGTTTTTAATTGTTTTAAAAAGTAGAATTGTGGCAAAGAGTCAAACTTTAGCGTGAAGAGCGAGGGACTGCGGAGGGGACAACCCATTTCATATACGGAGTAATTTCTGTTCGTTTTAAGTTTTAATGTCGCTCCTTACTTTCAGTTAAAAAAACTAGTTTTTTTTTTATTTAATTTAAATCTAAGAAATGATCTTCATGACCAGCGCCATGACTAGGCTCAAGAATAAGCTCTGATGGATATATATTTTTAGAAATATCAATGAAATCCTTACAATTTAAGACCAAAATATCATCTAAATATCTTTTATTATTTGACAAAGCATGTTTTAAATTAATTGGATTATTCTTATCCATCATATATTTATATTCTAGTTGACTTAAAAACAAGTCAGCTATAAATGGGCTGGCATTCCCCCCCATGGGAATTCCCATAATTTGCTTGTACAAATCACCCCCAAATCTTATATAAGTATTGTATAAAACAAATTCCAATAACTCAAAAATCATATCCAAGCTGTAACATCTCAAGTTAACTGTAGTATTAAAGCAGTTTGTCCATATGGCTTTTTTATTATAACTGTCTATTTTTAAGAACCTTTTACTAGATAAGAGGAAAGATTTCTTTATAACAGTTTTTAAATTATCAAACACTAAATTAAGTGATAAATTAGTATACATTGTCGCAAAATCGAAAGACTCAATTCTTTTAGCTGAAACCATTGTTAAAGAATCTATCACCTGCAGTGAATTATTAACACTCCAATATGGATTAAAATTCGAAAATTTTTTAATACCAGAACAATAGGTTTTAAGTTTATTTACAATTTCCTTTAAAATTAAAGAGAGGTCAGTAGCAGCAACGCGGGTTGGACATTTAGCTGCTCCAGCAATAAACCGTGGTTTAGGGGGATTCTTATGAAATTTTACAGTCCAATATAGGAAAGGGAACTTTTTATCATTGTCATTTATTTTAATATTAAAATTTTTAAAATGTATTTCTTCAGTCTTTTCAATTAAATTCTCATCCTCTATACTTACCTTTTCATAAACATTAGTTGTGCATAACTCCCTTTTTAAGATATCACAATACAGCTTCTGACAAATTATGGCAAAATTATTATTAGCTTTATCCACTGGCACAATTACAAATTCATTCTTTAGATTAGCAATTGCTTGTTTAATCTTCGCATTATAAAATAATGATTTAGTGTTACTATTTTTTAAGTTAGAATATATTTTATTTCTTACTCTACTAATAATTAAATTCTTCCAACTTTGAAAACTCTCTTTATTTTTATTCTCTTTCTTACACCACTTATCAATAAATAAATCAAAATCATTTTCCAAGCCATCAAGAACACTCGATGGTTTCAGATGATGAGAAAGACGGAAATTAGCCCCTTTATTCATTATAATTTGAAGATCATCTTGCTTTATTATTGACAAGTCCCCTGTTATAACATGTTTGTAAGTAGGATTTACAAATGGGCCAAGTTGCTTACAATTACAAACCGGTTCCCAATTTATATCGCTATCTAGTTTTTTTAGTATTAAATTATAATTAAAAATAATTTGCCCAATAGTTTTTGAAAATTTATAAGTTAAAACTGGACTATCATTATAATTTAAATTACTAGGAAGGGACTGTTTCACATGCCGCTGATTTAAAATTTCAATTAATAGGTAAATATAATCTGTTATCCTTATTACTAATCTTATCGAACTTTTTCTTTTTTGAAATAAATTTCGTTTTAGTTAGAATGCAAATTGTATCACATATTACTTTAAAATTATAATCAAGAGCTGTATTATTCTTAACAATCCAGAAAAGTTTGATTAAATTCCTCTTGGATAAATTATTTAGACACTTTATTACAGAAATCATACCCCTAGATTCAAGTAGCTGGCATAGATCTATAGAAAGCATATGTACATCTAATTCATTTTTTCTATTATTTTTCCTATGTCCTCTCGATCGTTTTTTACGTTTAGTAGGACAAGTAAAAGAAGGATGGTCCATAAAACCATCAATACATTTAACAACAACATGAGACATGTCACCATATTTTGCTACACGATCATTTAGCCCAAAAGGATAAGCTGTACCAAGAGTATGGATCCAGAAATCCTCCTGTTTACGTAGTCTATTATTCTTCTCTTCTTTATTTAAATTTTTTAATTCTAAATTTTCTAAAATTGTGACAGTTATATCTGATATGGAACATTTACCATTACTACAATGTTGAACTAGATAGTTATTAGTTTTTTCATTATTAACTGTTGTCTTGTGTCCAGAAAATCTTTTATATATATTATTAGTTGTTTCCCCCACATATTGTAGGCAGCATTTATTACATTCTAATAGGTAAATTACATTGGTTGTTCTACAATTAACATTACCACGTAACTTGCATGTAAAATTTTTATTATACAATGTACTTTTAACAGAAGTCCGTGGGACAAAATGATCTTGGCAAAGAAAACAACGACTTTTACACTTACTAACTTTAAAAAAATCGTTCCGAGTTCCGAGGCTAATATTTGTGTTTTGTTGCATAAAAAGTTATTGAAAATAAATCCGAAACAAACCAACATCCAAATCAAAATCCAACAATCATAGTCCAAAAAACATGCCAAGGTCAATAGGTCAATAGGTCAATAAATACATAAACAAAAAGATGAAAGAACATGAAATTTGCATAAGTGCCATCTCACCAATAATTAACAATATCAGGTTAAAAACCTGGACCAGGGTAAAGGTCTGTCGGGGAGAAAACTAAAAAAATTTTCTCCACCAGCACTGGATCCAACCTGGAATAATATCATGAAAAGAGAAATCACCAATGCTACAGCACAAACTCAAAAAAAAAAAAAAAAAAAAAAAAAAAAAAAAAAAAAAAAAAAAACCAGACAGAAGGAGAAAAGGAAGACTGTTTTCCTAAATTAGTGATTAATATAGACCAGCACTTGAATGAGGCCTTAACCCTACTCATCCATACAATCACATAGGTCAAACAGCATAGCCACACACAATCAACCATAAAGAATAATCCATGGACAGGCAGTCATGTCGTCAATAAGTATAAGTCGTCATTTACCGAACAATAGAAAAAATAATATAGACAAATAATTCAGAGGCAACACCCAACATAAGGGCTCATCAGGAGAATACACTGGCCTATATAGGGTTTCGCCACTCTAAATTCTCTACCCAGCACAGTGTTGTGGCTACCACAGAATATCCATGGCATCCCCGCGTCAGGTATCACCCCCAAAATACATGCCTATGAAAAAAAATACAGCAACCGTCATTTTAGGTCCAAAGGGTTAATACAATCATCCTGGAAAGAAAAAAAAAATATGCCCCGACGATGTTTCTTTTTCAGAAAAAAGAATGTGAAATTCCACATTTTTAAGATTGCAGTTTGAAACCTCTTTGGTTGGGTTCTCTGATATGTCTACTACCACTATTACTATCAGCTCACCGCAGCACCAAGCCACATGAGGCCAACACAGCTACGCACGCTCCTCTCATATCTCAATCTATTCAAACCCTTCCTCTTTACACCCTCTCGGGAAGTTCCCATTTCTTTTAAATCTTTCTTTATGAGTGTCTCCCATCCCAAACGGGGACGACTTGCCTTTTTTTTAGCCCTAGACGGTTGGCTGAAAAGAATAATCTTCGGCAATATATCGTCCTTCATCTGCAGAACGTACACTAGCTGCCTCAACCTTTTTTCCATTATAGCCCTAGAAAGCGGAAATGAACAATATTTTTGGTAAAGCCTACTATTTGAATTACGGTCAGTCAGCCGGGTACCCAGAAAAATCAGTAGACAATTTTTCTGGAAAACATTTAGAAAATCTTCATCCGCTTTTCGAAAAGCCCATGCTTCAGCCATATTTGACCACTCTCATCACTGTACCTTCCAATATTCTAATCTTTGTTTGCAATTATTTCAAACTTGTTTTGACTTTGAAAAAATACCCTGAGCATCGGCTGTTCTACTTTTAACATCTTCACTGCTCATAACGTCTTTACTAATAAAACTACCTAGGCAAGTGAAGCTGCCCACGTGATCAATCTTTTGATCGTCTGAACGTCTTATTAAAATTGCCCAACTTTTGAGAAAAGGGGGGACACTCCAAATCACCAAGTGATCCTAATGAAGATCACACCATCAGATTCTGCATTTCAAATAACCCTCTTGTAGGTGTTTCACACTCCTATATAAAAAAAAAATGTGGAATTTTCCGTTTTTTGCCAAAAGAAAGATTAATGATATGTGTTTAATTGCTTTTTTTTTGTAATTAAAATTTAAAATTTGCCTAAGTGTTACGTGATGGTTTTTACTAATTTAAGAAGTAGAGTTGCGAGAAAGAGTCAAACCTTAGTGCAAAGAGCAGGGCGTTGAAGAGGGAACAGCCCCTTTCATATACGGGGTAATTTCTGTTCGTTTTAAGTTTTAATGTTGCTCCTTACTTTCAGTTTAAAAAAATTGTATTTTTTTTAATTTAATAGCTTATGAGCAGATCAATGAAAATAAAATTCATAACATCTTAATCACTTTTCCAAAGAGTAAAATAATGTCACATGGCCACATCTGTGGATGTCATGAGTATTTTTTGATGAGTTGAATAATGCTAATTATTAAATATATACTGGAATGCTATGACTGACCAATTAGAATATAGAAATATATAGCAAGAGTTTGTAACAAGGCTAACAAGGAACACACCAGAGCTGATATAAGCGTTTCAAACTTAAAGTAATTTCACTTTATTCCTTTAGGACAAGTGAGACACTAAAGCAAGGAAATTACATATCATTCAAATAGCTTGCCAAATTATCGAGAAGTTTGGCGATATCCAGTCGATATTCATCCTCCCAATGGAGCCCCATCCCCTGAGGACAAATCTTTCAGCAGACAAATGCTCCCTAGAAAATAGCCCTCGCATAAAATCTGGCTAACAAAGGGAAAGAAAAACAAGTAAAAATAATGAAGGAAAGATACGACTGATGAATATTATGTTCAAAAAAAAAAAAAATATGGAATGCACGGTGTAAAACATTCAAAGGTGTTTAATTTAATATTGTTATTTTTTTGTAAATTTAATGTTATCTTTTGATTTTTATTTTTGGAGGCATGTTTTGAGTTGCCCAAGAAGGATAAGAAAAAGTTTAAAGAATGTAGTTTGTAAGCTTACTTAAATAAACTTACAACTATGGTGTAGAGATGGAGGCTCTGAATAGAGTGGGATGGAGGAGAAGCTTGCGTAGCTGTGGTGGTCTCAGGTGGCTTGGTGCTGTTCTGAGTTGTTAGTTGTAGCAGTTATTTGAAATAAGGACTTTGGTTAATTTTAGAGCTGTTTGGTAAAAAAAAAAATCCCAAAAAAGGAACTTCAGATGTACGGCTTGTGGACAGTTCTCAGTCACAAGGAGTGAAACGGCATTATTTAAAATAGATGGGGATACCAGACCCAGCACATGGTAAGTCACAACATGGTACTCTTGAGTTTTAGTCCAAGGCTGTTTCTCCGTGTACATGTATCATATATTACCTTCCATGAGGTATATCACAAACACTCTAAATAAGCCACTAGTTGTACATTACCTAAATATTTCAATTCAACTTTATCCCATCCCGCTATGATAAGTCAATTCCCAAAAAACACGAAGAAAAGTATAAAACAAATAAAAAGAAAAAAATCTTTGCTATAGGACGTCCTATATGATATAGGCCTATCCTATACAATAAGTATGCTAATAAAATATATTTATTTAAGTAGAATATATAAGCAGAATATTTTTGCCTTGGCTACTCAATCTTTAATATGTAGGGAATTTTCCGGGGGGTAACTATCTAAAGGGAAATTGCTCACCAGGGAATTTTCCCGGAGGAAATTACCACGGGAGAGGGGGATTTTCAGAAAGAGAATTACTTGTTGGGTAAATTTCCTGGTAAGCTCCCCCAAACATCCCAACCCCAAAAACTCACATCTCCGGGTGGTTCTTTTTCATATCAAACTTATCCTTTTATAAATAACCATCCTATTTCTTAATTCATCCAACCCTCCCTAAGAAAAATACGGGTCCGCTCCTACAGCGTGAATGCTCAGAGCTTTAAGACTTTTCAATATTTAGGAGCGA
>NW_027067492.1:0-12646 GCF_032884065.1 Artemia franciscana | reverse complement strand
ATGGTTTTTCACTAATATACTGTATCCAATCATATAACTTTCATTAAGTTTACTTGCAATTTTTAGACGTTAAACTCATATGATGAAGATCAGGCCAATATTCGCAGGCTTCATTCGTTTGATCTATAACATTACTCTTTGATGTTTTGGAAAGCTAATCTATTTAACTATTATTCTAAATTTATTTTCATCTCCTTCTCTCTTTACACGAGGGAATGTTTTACTTTTAATAATTCAATTGTATGTCTTCCCCTATCTGTTTTCATCATGTAAATGTGTTTCATCAAACAGCTCGTGGCAACGAACTGTAATGAGGAACGACCCAGCTTAACATTAAAAAAACTCTAAAAAACGTAATTTTCGTAACAATAATTACATCAAAAGAATTGGATTTCAATACTGATTTCAAATCGTAAAGTTTAGCCTTAATCTTCAAAAGTTATGAGCCTGAGAAAATTTGCTATATTTTAAAAAATAGAGAGAACCAAACCTTAAAAGTAATAAAATCTTAACAAAAATTACACCATCAGATTCAGCGTATCAGACAATATTAGAGTAGAAGTTGCAAACTCCTATCTACAAAAATGTGGAATTATACTTTTTTTTGCCACAAGGCAGATCACGGATGTGTGTTTATTCGTTTTTTCCCCCAGGGGTGATCGTATCAACCCAGTGTTCCTAGAATGTCATGAGAGGGCGCATTATAACAGAAATCGAAAGTTCAAGCTCCCTTTTTAAGTTACTAAAAAATTAGAGGTTACCAAGACTCCCTCCCACACTTATTTTTTCCCCAAGACACCGGACTAAAATTCTGATATAGCTATTTTATTCAACATGGTAAAAAAAATGTAATACTTATGTCCTTGGGGACGACTTACTCTCCCAAAGTCCCCGTTGGAGGGACCACAAGTTACAAACGTTCACCAGTGATTACATTTAGTAATGGTTATAGGGAAGTGTACAGACACTTTCAGAAGGACTTTCTGGTTGTGGAAAAGGGGCTGAGAGGAGGATGTCATGAGGGGATCATTCCTTGGAGGAATTTATATGTGAGAAGAAAATTTTTTTGAAGGGGGCGCAGGATATTTTAGCATTTTCTTAAAAACAATGATAAATAAATATGAAAAAGTTTTTTTTTTCAACTGAAAGTAAGGAGAAGCATTAAAGCTTATAACGAACTGATATTATAACGCATGTGAGGGGTTCACCTCCTCCTAATACCTAGCTCTTTACGCTTGAGTAATTTTACTCTAGAAAGAAATTTTACGCTAGAGTAAAGTTTCTTGGTGTTTTAAAAGTAGAGGTGATAGAAAGTCAAACTTTAGAGTTAAGAGTGGGACGTTGAGCAGAAAACAGTCCCTTACATATATGGAGTAATTTCTGTTCATTTTAAGCTTTAGTATCTCTCCTTACTTTCAGTTAAAAAACCCTGTTTTTCTTAATTTAATTTTACACTGAAGGCCTTTCAAATAATCAATGTATGTTATACATTGCCATTATGTAAAAAAATATATAATTTTTTTTCTAAGAAGGGTAGTCATTTCTTTTTTTGGTTATTTTTCTTCGATGATTGTCAGTTGGTTGAATGCTCAAAGTGATTAAATTTTGATTCAACGTTATTGAACATGATTAAGTGATTGTCGGTTGTAACTATTCAACGCAATTGGGCCTTTTCAGCCTAAATTGTTGTTTTGCACCAACAAGCATCAGAAATTGCCAGTTTTCTGTAGTTTAACCTGTATAGTGATTGAAAGTAGATCCCTGAAAGTCTGAAATTAACGTCTCAAATCAAATACCCTGAGCAAACATTCCAGGACATTAGTTAGATTCAATCACCCGACAATCACCGAACAAGAAACAGCAAAAAAGAGCCATTACTATTGTTCTGTGAAAAAAAAAACAAGAGAACACGAAGAAGAGAAAGAAGACGAACATAATGGCTTAACCCTGGCAAACGAAACCTGAAGGTCCATCACATGCATTGAGTAAGATTGTAGGATGTCGTCAAAGTAATTCATTCGTTTAAGTGCTTGGTCCCTTTCCCTGTAATTATGCAAATCTTTTATGCTACCATCGTTTGAACTCTAACTTTAAACGTAAATAATTTGTCTTTGAGAGTCTCTTTAAAACTCTCTCTTTAAGAAATTTCTCTTCAATACTTTTGATTAATATTGCTCTTCGTTTACATTTTTTTTTACCAGAAACTCTTCCATTGCTTTTACTATTTTTCACTTCTAAATCTATTCGTTACGGAAGGTTAGAACATTCATAGGTTTGACAAATTTTGTAATTCAAGCATTGTATTTAGTCTCTAGTGGAACACAAGTGATAATTTTGCTGACCGTTCAAAGGAGCTGCTCGACCATTAATATTTATGATTATGGGACACAAATTCTGTTTTTTAAGATGTCTGCAAGGCAAGATTGCACGCAGGAAGTCTCCCTTTTTAAATAGCGAATAAACCGACGCATGAAATTATGAAATCTGGAACTGGAGGAAACAATCAATATTTCCCCATAGCTACTGTCTGACAGCACGAGTTTGGCTCCATAGCACTTTCGCCGTTTGTTTTACCCGTTCAGTCCTTTTGAGCCGAAATGATTGTTGTGCACGAACAACTATCAGACATTGCCCATTTTCTGCGGTGCCACCTGTATAGCTGCTCAAATTATGTCCCTGAAAGTTTAAAATTAATTTTAAAATGTCTACTACCCTAATATTCCAGGAAATTAGTTATATTCAATCATCCGACAATCAATAAGCAAAAATAGCAAAAAAGACTAGTATCATCAGTTTTCTATTCTTCATTTCTAGTCGTCTCAGAAAAAAAAATATCTTCTATATTTTCCGAATAATACCTTGACCCTGGGAAAGAAATCCCGGCAATTTGTCACAAACATTGAGTCAAATTGTAGGATTTCGTCAAATTAATTCATTTGTTTAAGTACTTGCTTCCTTTTCCTGCAATTATGAAAATCTTTTATGCTACCATACTTTGAACTATAACTTTAAGCGTAAATAATTTCTGTTTAAGAATTTGAGCCTCTCTTTAATGCTTTCCTTTTAAGACTTTTGGTTAACATTAGCAATATTTTCTCCATACTTTCATTAATTTTTTACCTGAACTTGTTGAATTGTATTTACTATTATTTAAGGTTAGATTTATTCGTTACAAATGCCTAGATAATTCATAGATTAGACGAATCTTATAATTTAAGCATTGCATTGAGTGTCCAGTGAAAAACAAGTAGCAGTGGACCAAAACTATTGAAGTGCAGCTTTTCGATCACTTGAGGGGGCCACAGACCATATTTATTTGAGTGAAGCTTCCCGATCGCTTAAGGGAGCTGCAGACCATAATTATTGGAGTGAATCTTTCCCGATCGCTTAAGGGAGCTGTAAACCATAATTATTGAAGAGCAGCTTTCCCATCACTTAAGGGGGCCGCAGACCATATTTATTGGAGTGAGGCTTCCCGATCGCTTAAGGGAGCCACAGACCATAATTATTGGAGTGAAGCTTTCCGATCGCTTAAGGGTGCTGCAGACCATAATTATTGGAGTGAAGCTTCCTTATCACTTAAAGCGGCCGCAGACCATGTTTAATGGAGTAAAGCTTCCCGATCGCTTAAGGGAGCTGCAGACCATAATTATTGTAGTGGAGCTTCCCGATCGCTTAAGGGAGCTTTACACCATAATTATTGAAGAGCAGCTTTCCAATCACTTAAAGGGGCCGTAAACCATATTTATTGGAGTGAAGCTTCCCGATCGCTTAAGGGAGCTGCGGACCATAATTATTGGAGTGAAGCCTTCCGATCGCTTAAGGGTGCCGCAGACAATATTTATTGGAGTAAAGCTTCCCGATCGCTTAAGGGAGATGCAGACCATAATTATTGGAGTGAAGCTTTCCCGATCGCTTAAGGGAGCTGCAGACCATAATTATTGAAGTGTAGCTTTCCAATCACTTAAGGGGGCTGCAGACCATAATTATTGGAGTGAAGCTTCCCGATCGCTTAAGGGAGCTGTAGACCATAAATATTGGAGTGAGGCTTCCCTATCACTTAAGGGTGCTTCAGACCATAATTATTAGAGTGAAGCTTTCCGATCGTTTAAGGGAGCTGCTGACCATAATTATTGGAGTGAAGCTTTTCAATCACTTAAGGGTGCTGTAGACCATAATTATTGGAGTGAAAGTTTCTGATCGCTTAAGGGGGCTTCAGACCAGTTATTGGAGTGCAGCTTTCTGATCGCTTAAGGGGGCTGCAGACCATAATTATTGGACTAGAGCTTTCTGATTGCTTAAGGGGCCTCCAGGACAATAATTATTGAAGTGCAGCTTTCCGATCGCTTAAGTTGGATACAGACCATAATTATTGGAGTGAAGCTTTCCGATCGCTTAAGGGGGCTGCAGACCAGTTATTGAATTGCAGCTTTACGATTGCTTAAGGGAAATGCAGACCATAATTATTGGACTGCAGCTTTCGGATCGCTTAAGGGGCCTGCAGGACCATAATTATTTGGAGTAATGGGAAACAAATTCTGTTTTTTTAAGATAACCTTCTTATCAACAAGGCCAGATCGTGTACAGGAATTCTCTAAGGGTAAGGGGTAGTAAAATATCACTTAAAAGTTTTCAGGCTACTTTTCTGGCCCTCATTAGGGGATGGTAAATAATAAACTTAAGGTTTTCATTTAGTTTTTGACTGAACAACTTTCATTTTTCAGTTATTTTAGCTGTTATGATGATTTCCTTTTTTTTCGTTACAACAAAGACTAACAAAAATCAGGTCTCAAAATAAAAATAATAATTTAAAGCACAAACGACGTTCTTGCTATTAGAAAGCATAAAGGGTGTTAGGTGAACCCATTTTCTGTGGTAGTTTCTATTCGTGCTAAGTCTGGCTTGCTATTCTTTTGCATTTTTTGTTTGTATTGTATCATTAGCTTATTGATAGTGAGTTTTGCTGGTTTCACTCTTGAATCATTATTTTACTTTCTTTTAAACTTATAATTTGTAGAAAACCTTTATTTAATTTATCAGGAGTGGTGCTCTAACATTACCTAAATTCAAGAGCCATAAGCCATTAGTAAGCTACATAATTATCGTTCCCATAGTCACCTATATAGAATAGGTGATTACGGGAACTTTGGAGGAGGCTCATTATTTTGAAGATCATAAGTTCTAGTGACTTAAAAAGGAGCCGCAGGTAAGTCATCCCCTTTTTAAACACCTTTTAAACCCTAAATCCAAAGACACCTGATAAAAAACCTTCGGATAGTTTTTTTTTGTTCAAAATAGCTGGAAGGTAAAAAAATTAAACCGCTGGGGATGAAACAACATGTAGGATATATTAAGCTGAAGGTCTGATACTGAACGTATCCGAAAAAACTAAAGGTATTAAAGTGTGACTAAGAAAATCAAACAGTTCGTGGTAACGAACTGTAGTAAGGAGCGACCCGGCTAAATAGTAACCAAAACTCTAAAAAATTTAGTTATAATTATTGATACCAATAGCTGCATCAAAAAATTGCATTTTGATTCTGATTTTAAATATATAAGTTTCATCAAGTTTAGTCTTATCTATCAAAAGTTACGAGCCTGAGAAAATTTACCTTATTTTATAAAATAGTGGGAAGCACCCCCTAAAAGTCATAGAATCTTAACGGAAATCTCACCATCAGATTCAGCGTATCCGAGAACCCTGCTGCAGATTTTCAAGCTGCTATCCACAAAAATGAGGAATTTTGTATTTTTTGCCAGAAGGCAGATCACGGATGAGTGTTTATTTGTTTGTTTTTTTTTCCAGGGGTGATCGTATCGACCCAGTTGTCTTAGTTCCATGGTAAAGAACTGTACTAAGGAGCGACCGAGCTCAATAGAAACCAAAATTCTAAAAGATGGAATTTTGATACCGATAGCCACATCAAAAGAATCAGATTTTAATGCTGATTTTAAATACATAAGTTTCATTAAATTCAGTTTTATCAATCAAAAGTCACCAGCCTGATAAAATTTGCCTTATTTCAGAAAATAGGGGAAAACACCCCCTAAAAGTCACAAATTCCTTACAGAAATCACACTATCAGATTCATCTGAAAATCACATTATCAGAGAATCCTATTGTAGAAGTTTCAAGTTCCTATCTACAAAAATGTTGAATTTTGTATTTTTTTTTTCCAGAAGGCAGATCACGGATGCATGCTTGTATATTTGTCTGTTTGTTTTTTTCGCAGGGGTAATCGTATCGACCCAGTGGTCCTAAAATACTATGAGAGGGCTCATTCTAAGGGAAATGAATAGTTTTAGGGCCCTTTTTAAGTGACAAAAAAAATTGGAGGTTACCTAGGCTCCCTCTGATGGTAATTTCTTACCAAAAGTCAAAGGATCAAAATCCTGAGATAGCTATTTTACTCAGCGTAGTAAAAACCTTAAAACTATGTCTTTGGTTACGAATTGCTCCCCCAGAGTCCCCGTGGGAGGGGCTAAAAGTTACAAACCTTTACCAGTGCTTACATATAGTAATGGTTATTGCGAAGTTTAAAGACGTTTTCATGGGAATTTTTTGGTTTCGGGAGGGGTTGAGAGGATGGGAATATGCTGGGCGAACTCTCCATCGAGGAATTTGTCATGGGGGAAGAAAATTTCCATGTCAGGAATGCAGTATTTTCTAGAATTATTTAAAAAAATGAAAAAATAAATATAAAAAGTATTTTTTTCAAGTGAAAGTAAGAAGCAGCATTAAAACTGAAAACGAACAGAAAGTATTACGTATATGAGATGCTCCTGTCCTCATAATACCTCGCTCTTTACCCTAAAGTATTTTTAGTAATTTCAACTGTTTATTCTATGGCTTTCGTGATTCAGGTCATTATTAATGAATTGGGACAAAATTTAAGCCTTGGTGTAAAGAGCGAGGTACTGACGAGTGAATGAGCCCCTCATATATGGAATAAAAATATGAGAATACAGAAGTTCGTTACGTAAGCCACTTTATAAGTTACGTATATCTTTTTCTAATAAAACGTTCGTTAAGAAGTAAAAGTTCTAGTTGCCTTTTTAAGTAACGAAAAAATTGGAGAGCAGCTAGGCCTCCCTCCCCGCTTCCTTTTTTGTCAAAATCATTCAATCAAAACTATGAGAAAGTTTTTTAGCCAAAGAAAATAATTATGCAAATTTTGTTTTAATTATTCCTCTGCGGAGAGCACGAGTCAAAACCATGTATTGATTATAAACGTTCAGAAAATAAATAAAAAAAACATATTTTTTACTGAAAGTAAGGAGCAACATTAAACCTTAAAACGACAGAAATTACTTCGATTATGAAAGGGGCTGCTTCCTCATCAACACCCGACTTTTACGCTAAATTTTTTACTGTTTCCAACAGTTCCTGGTAACGAGCTATAGTATGGAGCGACCCGGTTCAATAGTAAACAAAACTCTTAAAAAAGAAATTTTGATGCTAAAAGATATAACAAGAGAATTGCAAAAGAATTGGATTTTCATGCTGATTTTAAATATACGAGTCTCATCAAATATAGTCTTTGTCATCAAAAGTTACGAGCCTGAGAAAATTTGCCACATTTTAAAAATAGGAGGAACTACCCCCTAAAAGCCATAGAACCTTAACGAAAATCAAACCACCGTATTCAGCGTATCAGAGAACCTAGAAAAATTCAAGCTCCTATCGACAAAAATGTGGAATTTTGAATTTTTTGCCACAAGACAGATCACGGGTGCATGTTCATTTGTTTTATGTTTTCTTTTTTCCCCAGGGGTCATTGTATCGACCAAGTGGTCCTAAAATGTGACAAGAGGGCTCATTCTAACAGAAATAAAAACTTCTAGAGCCCTTTTTAAGTGACCAAAAATTGGAGGGCACCTAGGCCCCCTCCTACGCTAGGGGCTGCAAGTTACAAACTTTGACCAGTGTTTACATACAGTAATGGTTATGGGGAAGCGTGCAGACCTTTTCAGTGGGATCTTTATAGTTTGGGGGTGGGGTTGAGGGGGGTGGGCTATGTGGGAGGATCAAGGCTCGGAAAATGTGTCATGGGGGAAGAGAAATTCAACGAAAAGGGCACGAGATTTTCTAGCATTACCATAAAAAAAAAACAATGAAAAAATAAACATGAAATAGCTTTTTCAGTTGAAGTTAAGGAGTAGCGTCAAAAATTAAAACGAACAGAGATTATTACGCATATTAGGGGTTCTCAAAATACTATAGCATAAAGAGCGAGGTATTTGGGAGAAGATAAATACCTCGCTCTTTATGCAAAAGTAGTTTTAGTAATTTAAACTATTTATTCTACGGCCTTTCTGATTAGGGCTTATTCTTAAAGAATTGGGACAAAACTTAAGATTTTGTGTAAAGAGCGAGGTATTAAAAAGGGGACAAACACCCTCATATACATAATAAAGATATAAGAATATAAGTTCTAGTTGCCCTTTTAAGTAACCAAAAAATTGGAGGGCAACAGGGCTCCTTCTCCACCCCTTATTTCTCAAAATCGTCTGATCAAAAGTAAGAGAAAGCCATTTAGCCAAAAATGCAAAATATGCAAATTTCATTTTAATAATTTATATGTGGAGAGCCAAAATCAAACGTGCATTAATTCAAAAACTTTCAGAAATTAAATAAGAAAAACTAGGTTTTCTTAGCTGAGAATAAGGAGCGACATTAAAACATAAAACGAACAGAAATTACTTCGTGTATGAAATGGGTTGTCCCTTCCGCAATCCCTTGCTCTTTATGTTAAAGTTTGACTCTTTGCCACAGTTCTACTTTTTAAAACAATTAAAAACTTTAGCATGAAGAGGAAGGGATTGCGGAGGGGAAAACCCATTTCATACACGGAATAATTTCCGCTTGTTTTAAGTTTTAATGTCACTCCTTACTTTCGGCTTAATAAATTAGTTTTTATTTATTTAATCAAAAAGAAGAGTTCGGAGAAATAGTCAAAGTTTAGTGTGAAGAGCGGGGCGTTGATGAGGAAGTAGCCCCTTTCATATACGAAGTAATTTCCATTCATTTTAAGTTTTAATGTCGCTCCTTACTTTTAGTTGAAAAAACTTGTTTTTTTTAAATTAATTTTTGCCGTTAAAGTTGAGCGAAGGCTTAGTGGGCCAGTCTTTCGTTTATTGGCTAATATCTGTTTGGTCGTAGTAATTTTCTGGGCGGAGTTTAATATAATAATATAGTCTATGTGAATTCCTATGTATATATATTAGTGTCTATGCCTATATATATTAGGATATAGCGATAAGCTTCAAAAGGATTTTCAGTATCAGCCAACCAAAATGTATGTATTTTTAGCCTATTTATGTCATATTTCTTAAAATACGTTTTGAAATACAACTAATCAGTGGACTCTATTTGTCAGTGTCGCTGGTATTTAATAACTTTTAACTGCTATTGCTGTTTTATTTTATTAAGTCACCAACCAATATCAAAAGTTAAAAAAAAAGTCTCTCGTAATTTAAGTAATAATTCATAGACATCTTTTTTTAAGATAATTAACAGATGCCAGAATGTTTGGTGTTTTTCGGAAAAACCAAACTTGCCCCCCCCCCCCCCCTCACTTAAACACAGTGGTTGTGAAAATTCAGCCTTTTTATATGTTACAGTGAAAACAAAATCTTTGTTTCTGTCGTTCGGAGAAGCTATAGAATTTTGAGAATGAGCCAAATTCATTCTACCCTTTGTTTTTTCACTATTTTAAGTCATTACAATTTATATTTATATTTAAAATTTTGTTGCTCCTCAAAATTTTCAGGATTTCAAAGAATTCGGAAGAAGAAGGATCTACAATCCACTCTTTTTTAATTTAATTTCTTAGAAATTAATCAGGGTTCTAAGGAATATCAGTAGTTTGAGCATTTCCCAATCATAGACTATCTAACAGTTCGTGGTAACGAACTGTTATAAGGAGTGACCTGGCTCAATAGTAACCGAAATTCTAAGAAACGGAATTTTTATAACAATAGTTACATGAAAAGAATCGCATTTTAATGCTAATTTTAACTATAGACTTTTCGTTAAGTTTAGTCTTACCCATCCAAAGTTACAAGCCTGAAATCATAAAATCACACCATCAGATTCAGCTTATCAGAGAACCCTGTAGGAAAAGTTTCAAGCTCCTATTTACACAAATGTGGAATTTTGCTTTTTTTTACCACAAAACAGATCACGGATGAGCGTTTATTTGTTTTTTCCTAGTGGTGAACATTTCGACCCATTGGTCCTAAAAAGTCGTGTGAGGGCTTATTCTAAAGAAAATTGAAAGTTCTAGTGCCCTTTTTCATTGACTAAGAAAATTGGAGGGCACCCAGGCTTCTCCCATGCCCATTTTTCTCTCAAAGTCTCTAAATCTAAATTCTGAGATAGGCATTTTATTCAGCATAGTCAAAAAATCTAATAATTATATCTTTGGGGATGACTAATGACTCCACAGTCCCCGTGGGAGGGGCTCCAAGTTACAAATTTTGACCAGCGTTTACGCCTATTAATGTTATTGAGAAGTGTACAGATGCTTTCAGGGGGATTTTTTCGGTTGGGGGAGGGGTTATGGGGGGGATCTTTCCATGGAATAATATGTCATGCGGGAAGAACATATTCATGAAGGGGTTGTAAGAGTTCTTAGCCTTTCTTAATAAACAATGAAAAAATAAATATGAAAAAGCTTTTTCAACTGAAAGTAAGGTCCAGCATTAAATCTTAAGTCGAACAGAAATTATTACGCATAAATGGAGTTCGCCTCCTCCTAATACTTTGTTCTTTACGCCAAAGTGACTTTATTAGGCTCAACTAGTTATTCTGTGGCCTTTGTCGTTCAGGGGTCATTCTTAAGAATTGGGACAAAATTAAAGCTTTAGTGAAAAGAGCAAGGTATTGACAAGGTGGTGAATCCCCTCATATACGTAATAAAAACATAAGAATATAAAAGTTTGCTACGTAAGCTAATTCGTAAGTTACGAATGTTTTTACTAATAAAAACGTTCGTAAAAAATTAAAAGTTCTAGTTGCTTTTTTAAATAGCCCAAAAAATTAGAGAATAACTATGCCCACTCCCCCACTCTTTTTCTCGAAATCTTCCAATTAAAACTATGAGAAATCCATTTAGCCATAAAATTAAATTAATATACAATTTTGTTTTAATTATTCATGTACGGAGAGCCAAAATTAAAACATGGCTTAATCTAAAAACTTTCAGAAGTTAAATAAAAAAACTAGTTTTTTTAACTGAATGTAAGGAGTGATATTAAAACTTATAAGGAATTGAAATTACTCCGTATATAAAAGGGGTTGTTCCCTCCTCAACGCCCCGCTCTTTACGCTAAAATTTTTTATTGTTTTAAACAGTGTGAGTTTAGAGAAAGAGTCAAATTTTAGCGTAAAGAGCAGGGCATTGAAGAGGGAATAGCCCCTTTTGTATGCAGAGTAATTTCTGTTCGTTTTAAGTTTTAATATCGCTCCTTATTTTCAGTTAAAAAAAAACTTATTTTATTTTTAAATTGAATTTACGCATAGTAATAGTTATTGGGAAGTGTACAGACATTTTCAGTTTTTTTTGGTCATTGGGAGTGGTTTAGATAAGGAAGCTATGCAGGGGGATCTTTTCATTGAAGAATTTTTTTAGGGGGAAAAAGTTTCTATAAAGTGGGCGGAGGATTTTTCAGCATTTTTAAAAGAAAAATGAAAAAAGAAAAATGAAGAAGTTTTTTTTAACTGAAAGTAAGGAGCAGTGTTGAAACTTAAATCGAACAGAAATTATTACACTTGTGAGTGGTTCACCTCCTTCTAGTACCTAGCTCTTTACGCTAAAGTAGCTTCATTAATTTCAACTGTTTATTTTACAGCCTTTGTGATTCTGGGGTCATTCTTAAAGAATTGGAACGGAATTTAAGCTTTAGTATAAAGAGCGAGGTATTGACAAGGAGGTGAGCCCCCTTACACTCGTAATAAAAATATACGAATATATAAGTTTATTATGTAAGTTAATTCGTAAATTATGTATATTTTTACTAATAAAAACGCTCGTAAGAAATTGAAAGTTCTATCTGCCTTTTTAAACGACCAAGAAATTGGAGGGCAAGTAGGCCTCCTCAGCCGCTCTTTTTTTCTCAAAATCGTCTGATTAAAACTATGAGAAAGCCATTTAGCCACAAAAATAAATTTATATACAAATTTCGTTTTAACTATTCATCTGAGGAGTGCCAAAATCAAAACTTGCATTGATTCAAAAACGTTTAGAAATTGAATAAAAAAAGTGTTTTTTTAACTTAAAGTAAGGTACGATATTAAAACTTAAAACGAACAGAAATTACTCCGTATATGAAACGGGCTGTTACCTCATTAACGCCTTGCTCTTTACGCTGAAGTTTTTTACATTTTTAAAAAGTAAAGTCGAGAGAAAAGTCAAACTTTAGTGTAAATAGTGGGGCATTGAGGAGGGAACAGCCTCTTTCATGTACGGAGTAATTTCTGTTCGTTTTAAGTTTTAATATCGCTCCTTACTTTCTGTTGAAATTTATTCATTCTTTATTTAATCTCGATAAAGATTGGTCAAATTATATAATTTCCTCCTATCTTTTGTTTGAGTAATCAAAACCTGATGATTGGTAAATTAAGACGTCATTTAATCCTATT
>NW_027067491.1:0-12665 GCF_032884065.1 Artemia franciscana | reverse complement strand
TGAATAAAATGGCTATCTCAGAATTTTGATCCATTGACTTCAGGAAAATAATTAACGTGGGAGGGGGGCTAGGTGCCCTCCAATTTTTGGTCACTTAAAAAGGGCACTAGAACTTTTCATTTGCGTTAGAATGAGCCCTCTCGTAACATTCTAGGACAACTGGGTCGATACGATCCCCCCTGGAAAAAAAACAACAAACTAACTAACGAATAAACACGCATCCGTGATCTGCCTTGTGGCAAAAAATACAAAATTCCACATTTTTGTAGATAGAAACTTCTGCAGTAGGGTTCTCTGATACGCTAAATCTGAAGGTGCAATTTCCGTTAAGATTCTATGACCTTTAGGAGGTGTTTCCCCCTATTTTCTAAAATACCGCAAATTTTCTCAGGCTCATAACTTTTTATGGGTAAGACTAAACTTGATGAAACTTATATATTTAAAATCAGCATTAAAATGCAATTCTTTTGATGTAGCTATTGGTATCAAAATTAAATTTTTTAGAGTTTTGGTTACTATTGAGCCGGGTCGCTCCTTACTACGGTTCGTTACCACGAACTGTTTGAAATGCACATTGGTTTCATTTTATTTTTTGTAAGGTTCGCAAATAAAAAAGAGATCAAATGAACTATTTGCTTTATTTTAGGATATCCTCTTGAAAAAAAGGTTCGAAAATGAAAATGAAAGTTTTTTTTTTTTTGTTCCCAGTGTGCAATAAGAGGGCCCAGTTGATATTTAAAGGGATTATATACATTTTATTGGATATATTTACTGAGGAGGTCAAATAAATGGTGTTTCATAGGAACCAAAGTAAGAGTCAATGTTAAGCAAAATCTTTGTTCTGTGAACCTATTTAACGACGCTCCACCTTTGGTTGATAGTATACTGGGCTGAAATCCTTAGCAAAATGTGAACAATTTGTAGGAATATGTACATGTTCTGGTTTTTCTGTTGATAAAAGGGACGCACTCTATAGATAATCCTTCTTCGGTACAGTTTTGTTTTGTTACAAGAAGTGCGTACCCTGCCACTTGATCTTTTTTTCAGGGCATTTTAGCCTATGCCGTGTCTCTCGTTCCTGCCTCCAGCACAGCCTCTCTTGACTAAAGCAGTCACAAATTGGCTGTAGGAATACAGAAAGAAAAATAACTTCAATCTGACCTATAATTCAGTTCGAATGCGTATTCCTGAGCTGGAACCGAGCTACAAAAAAAGAATGGTACTTGTGCATTATCCAGAACACACTTGAGAATTTTGCTTAGTTTAATCTGAGAAAACCGATAACGGGTGAAGCCATATTTGACTTTGCCAATTAATATTTGTCGTGGTGCTCAAATTGCAGTAAGATTGCAGTCAAGATAGTCACAGCTTTTGCCTGGTTCCACGCTAATGAACCTTACTCAAACTTGAACTGGCAGCAAACCAGGGGTTTCGCCATTTACTTGGCATCGTAATTCAGATTTTACAGGATAATTTGTTTAACCATAAGGTCCCAATACCAACAGTCACGCATAGGCGAAGCTAACGATTGTTTTCTGTTAATAGTTTGTTCTAGTGAAACTTGAATTGTTATTTCATATTTTTTGCTTTGAAATCATTTATTTATGTATCGTTTAGGGATGTTGACCTAAAACATGAGAAATATGGTACTTGTGTGTTACACCAAACACAATTAAAGATTTGGTTCTGTTTGATCTGAGAAAACCTGACTTTTCTCTAAACAATTGGTATAATTAGCATAGTTTTATTGAAAAAACTACCATGCAGGTATATTTAAATTAAATATTTAACATGTGGAAGTGGTGAGGCTAGGTATTCAATACAATGCGTTCTGTTGGGCCTACTTTCCATAACTCGTTGTTGTAGTTTCAATAATTGTGTTACTAAAGTCTTATATTTTCATCATGTTTTGGTATATTTTATTATGGTTAACGAAAGTTCTTAAGAAAGAGAGATAAAACTCAACAAAAAAATATCAAACGAGACTGTGGAAAGTAGACAGAAAAGACTAAAATAACGTGGATATTTCGCGCGTCCTCAGCACAAGATAAAAAACCCACCAAACTAAAAGCATAAAATCACTTCCAGTAATAATAAAACAATTTGTCGCTAATGATCTTCTCGGGGAAAAGAACCTATTAGAGTTATTTCAAGGAGAACATCAAAGAAACTGAGGAAAAATTTTGAAAATTGAAACTAAGTTAACTATTCCGTTGCGAAATAATCCTCTTGCTAGCTAATATTCAAGCAACTTCTTTTTGGCCTAATATTCAATCTTGTCCCCTGGTGATCGTTTAAAATTTTGATTCGCTTATTGACTGTTGGTTCATTTTTCAAAAGACAATCATAAATTGGGTCAACATTTAAATCCCCTGTGTCTCTATTTATTGAAAGATTAGCAAACATATGTTTTTTAATTTCTATAGCCTCCCTCGCCCACTGAAAAAAACCCTATCATTAGAAATAGCTGTAGTCTCATCAAATTGAAAAAAGTGTTCAGAATGAAAGAATGTATGTTCAACCAAAGCCGAAACAAAAATTTCAGGTGGCTTTTCTATTGAACTGCGATGCTCAATAGAGTGTTGATGAGTTCTAGCAATATAAAACTTTCCACAAGAACAAAGAATTTTATACGCCCCACTAACAAGACCTATGTTATCTATGTATCTATTATGTATCTATATCTATATCTATGTATCTATAGTATCTATGTTAGGTTTACGCAAAATTCTTCTAAGCATTTCCCCCAAAATAGGTACATAAGGCAAAGAAATGAAACTTTTCGGCATATTTAATTCTGTACACTGTGAAACCCCAATAACCCGATTGTTGTGCTTAATACGTCTATTTCTTATTATTTCATCAATAAATTTAATCGGGTAACTATTACAAAATAAAATATCCCTCAAACACAACAATTCAGAATCTAAAAACTCCCGGAAAAAAATTCTGAAAGCTCTATCCACCAGTTCAATCATAACCACTCGTTTCACTGAAATAGGGTAGCACGAATGAAAGTTCAAATATCTATTACTGTGTATAGGCTTTCTATTTGCTGAGAAAATTAAATGAAAATCACTATTAATCAATGGAATATTAAAAAGGTAGTTTGTTCTTTTCTTCAAACTCCACAGTAAATTCTCTCCAATGTGAAATTTTTAACTTATTAGTAAGATCAGTGGAATATTTTCAATATGATTTTTGTGTTCCTAAGAGTGGACACAATGCTACCGATAACCACTTTCCTAATTTTGCCGAGGGTGATGAGAAAGTTGATAGAATGGGACAGAGAGGGACTCCCGTCTTATGAATTTTGGGTAGACCATAGATCTTGGGTGTGGAACCATCTCTTGGATAAAATTTATCATAAAATTGTGTGGTAATGTGTAAATTATTTTTCAATGACTCACTGATCTTACTAATAAGTTAAAAAAAATTCACATTGGAGGAGAATTCCATTCTCTGTCGTTTTGATGTGGTTTCCTTGTGTTCGAATTGTAATGTAAAAAAGTGCGAAGATATATTAAGAATTAAATTACAAAAGCACTTTGATTTGATACAAGATGTGGCCATGGTTAGTGTGGAGATTTAAGTCATTATGAAAGTGGTTATCCTTGCAAATGAATATTCTCTTTATTTTGGTTTTAGAAGTAAATTTTACAAACAGGTGTTTAGTTTGGCTTTGGGGCTCTCTCTCTCTTGTTGGCAAGTCTCTTCATAGACTCTATTGAAACTTCCGCTATACACAGTCTTAGGCTCTCCCCAGTTTCTGGGGCAGATTCTTGGATGATTTGGTTAGCAATTAGAAACATGGTTTAGAGTCCTTAGATTTTTTCCATAAACAATTAAACAGTTTTCATAAAATGTAAAATTTACAGTGGAGTCTGAAGAAAAGGACAAACTACCTTTTCTTGATATCCTATTGATTTAAGTGATTTCAATTTACTTTTCTCAGTATATAGAAAGTCTATATACAGTGATAGGTATTTGAGCTTTCATTCGTGCCACCCTATTTCAGTGAAATGAGGGGTTGTGATTGCACTGGTGGATAGAGCTTTCAGAATTTGTTCCCATGAGTTTTTAGATTCTGAATTGCTGTATTTGACGGATATTTAAATTTGTAATAGTTAACCGACGAAATTCATTGATAAAATTAAAAAAAATAGACACATAAAACACAACAATAGTGTTTTTGGGGATTCACAGTTTACAGAATTAAATATGCCGAAAAGTGTCATTTCTTTGCCTTATGTACCTATTTTGGGGGAGATGCTGAAAAGAATTTTTCGTAAACATAATATAGAAACTTTTTTCCAATCAGTGAGATCATTAGGTAGTTTTCTTAATTCTAGGAAAGACTTAACCTGGGGAGATTTAGCTAGTGGGGTGTTTAAAATTCCTTTCTCTTTTGGAAAGTTTTATATTGGTAGAACTCACCAACAATTTACTGAAATACTTATTGAGCATTGGAAGTCAATAAAAAAAACCCTACGATTAAGACAGTCTCCTAAAACTTTTGTTTCGGCTCTGGGTGAACATACGTTCTTTCATCCTGAACATTTTATAGAATTTGATGAGGCTACAGCTATTTCTAATGATAGGGGTTTTTTCTTAATGGGCAAGGGAGGCTATAGAAATTTAAAAAAAACGTTTACTTAATCTTTCAATAAATAAAGATACAGAGAATTTAAATATTGACCCAATTTATGATTGATTTTTGAAAAATGAACCAATAGTCAATAAGGGAATTAAAATTTTACACAATCACCAGGGGACAAGATTAAATACTAGACCAAAAAAGTTGCTTCAATATCAGCTGACAAGAGCATTATTTCGAAACGGAAAAGTTAACTTAGTTTCAATTTTCATAATTTTTCCTCAGTTGCTTTGATATTCTCATTGAAGTAACTCTAATAGCTTCTTTTTCCTACGTGGATCAGTAGCGACAATGGTATTTATTAGTACTGGTGGTAGTTTTATTTGTTTTTAGATTAGTGTTTTTTTTTATCTTGTGCTGAGGACGCCTAGTTGAGATACTGGCGAAACATACACCTTATTTTAGTCTTTTCTCTCTACTTTTCGCAGTCTCGTTTGGGATTATATATATATATATATATATATATATATATATATATATATATATATATAATTATATATATATATATATATATATATATATATATATATATATATATATATATATATATATATATATATATATATGTATATATATAGAATTCTCAGCTAGTATATATGAATTCTCATCGCCCCTTCTTCTTTTTATATTTTATTTTTCTTCTTTATTTTTTAATTTTTTTCCGAAACATGCCCCAGCAACAATTGTGCGAGGTGCTAATTTTAGTTGCGTAAAACTTACGGATATACAATTGGCAATTCCTGTGATATAATCTGGTAATTCCTCGACACACATTATTTTTTTACTTTCTCTTTCAGCCGCAAGCCAGGTTTCGCATTGCTCTTGTTATACATCGACACACTTTCTTTAGGTAATTTCTCTCTGAGAAGAAAGCCTAACCCTCCCCCTCAGTAAAGCAACACCTATACAAGGTGCAAACTTTTAACTGCGTAAAACTTGTGGATATACAACATTCTTCGCTGTCCCATTGTCTGTGCATATAATTAGATCGTCCGGTTTACCAGTTCTCGAACATGCGACATATAATTGTCAATGGGAAAAACAATCCGTATTAACATCTATACCGAATTTTCTAATGATTGCCCTTGAGTTTTGTTGATGGTGATTGCAAATGCTAATCAAATTGGGAATTCTAATCTTTCAAATTGAAAAGGCAGATCCGTTATAATCATGGGATTGCGAGGAATAAGAACACCCTCACCCTCGGGAGGCCCTGTCAAAATTGTTGCCTGTATTACGTTTTCCATTGTATTTTTTTACGGAAAGTCGCGTGCCGTTGGAAAGATTTGGTGGGTTAGTATTTCGCAACAGTATTATTGGTACGCCCAGAGATCCCCTGGAGATCCAGGGAATTTAAAAATTCTGATGGATGGTTAACCGCTTCAATTGTTTCCAGAACTGTGTCGACTGACTTGTAAATGACTGCCTGGTCTCGAATCTTGGTCAAAATAATATTGTTGATTTCTTGGACGTCTTTGTTCTTGGCTGCCAGAATCGCAGGTTCACTTAGCCATTTATGATCTTTATTATTGGTTAGAATATTCGATAATACCTTTTCAAGTAAATGATTTTTTGACGTCACTAAATTACAGAACTCCGGAGGCACTTGTATACGTCCTGAAATTGAGTCAACTGGGAGCTTTCCGTTTCCAATTGCCAGCAATTGATCTGAAAATATTTCACCAGAGTCATCGTTTTGCAATCGGACACGCATGTTTATAGTTAATTTTAATGTCTTTACGTGTGCCCATAGATAAGAATTTTTCAGGCAAGCATTCCTTTCGTCCGCAGGGGTTGATATAGGTATTGTAGGTAAAGTTTGCATGAAATCTCCCGCAAGCAATATTAATGTGCTGCCAAAGGGCTTCGAATTTCCTCGCAAATCTTGTAATAATTGCTCCAGAGCCTCGAGCGATTTTTTTTTGCCATTGTGCACTCGTCAGTGCCTACGAACACGTAATGTTATAACGGGTACCCATAAATTAGAACTTTTAAGGCGAGCATAAATTTCGTCCGCAAGTTTCGATCTAAGAAAAACAGATAATGTTTGCCCGAAATCTTCCGCAACCAATATTAATGAGCTGCCAAAGGGTTTGGAATTTCCTTGCCAATCTTGCAATGATTGGTCAAGAGCCTGGAGCAATTTTTTGTGTGCCACTGTTCACTCGTCCCAAACAATAAGTTTGCACTGCCGTAATACTTTACTCATCCCAGATGATTTGGAAATTTTGCACGTCTTTGTTGATCGAAAGGTTTGTTGATCACCTGCTTTATGTATCTCCGCTAAGGGACTGGTTCACACAAACCGACAGACTAAAACTGCGTTGTGTATACTGCAAATTCCTCAAGTTTTAGCTCCGACACCCACTCTGCGAGAGAAACACGTTTGTTCTAAAATCTTAAAATATGTTGGACCCAATGGTCAGTCTGCCGAATTCTGAAACAAGTGCAGATAAAAAAGTGTTGAAAAAATTGGTCAAGTTTTTGCCAATGAAGAGGTTATAACTTAATCTTCTTCTTTGATTCTGAGTGTTCTTGTTTTTTCCCTTTCTTCTTTTGTATTGCTCAATTTGTTTCCTTTTTTATGAGCGGGCAAATAAAGATATATTATTATTATTCATATGAACCCTTGTTCAATTCTATTAGCGAACCCTTCTACAAGCATCTCAACTTTGAGTGACTTTAAACTAATCGCTGCTGATTAGCAGTATTCTGGTGATTATCAGTGATCATTTTGTATAATATACTTGATAAAAAAAATTGCTAAGAAAATACATTGATAGAAAAAATTTCGCAGACACATACTTGTTCAGATGTTTTCTTTGTTTTGGCAGTGTTTGGCAAATTCTTTTCTTGGAATCCTTTTGTAGCAGGAGTATCAGATAAAAATTGTAAAGATGATTTATTAGATGTTTCATCTATTGGATTCTTATGTGAAACTGACACTGCAAATAAATTCCAACTAAAGGATTTATCAGTCTCTTTATCCCCTCTACAAATAAATTCCAAGGTGTAGCAGCCATTAAAGACTTTTTAACTTATAATTTCTTCATAAAACAATCTCAGAGAGTTTCTGCATTTTCTGATTGAAGATAACAAGGATGTTGGAGATACCCAGTCTGTCTCCTCCAAGGCTGAAATTCAATAATTATCAGAGAATTTAGTTTCCTTTACAAGTGATATATGTCAATCGAATTCATCAGTTTGCCCCCTCCTTGCAGTACCAAATTGCTGCAGACACTATAGACAATAGTGACAAAACAACAGTTACTGTGAGAAGTAAATGTTATCAAGATACATACACTACATAACAGGGCATTTTATTACCTTCTAGAGTGCTGAAGCAATCTTGACCACCATCATATCACGGCCTTGTATAAAGGCCAATATATATCCACTATTCATTTATTATCTCTTATCATTTTTGTGTTTTTTTGTTGGCTTATTTTTACAATTTGCTTTCCCATAAATATGACGTAGATAATTTCAAAGACCACACTGCTTTTCCATGACAATAAACAAAAGTTCAAACAAGGATAAAACAGGGCATTCAAAAGTTCTAAACAGGGTAACACTGCCACTACAAAGGATTTCCTACTAAAGGATTCCGAAGTCTAACAGTCACTGATGACTTTTTAAATCATGATTTGTTCAAAAGAAAAAACAAAAACAATCTCGGAGATATTTTCATCATTTTCAACTTGAAGATAATAATGATATTGGAGAGACCTTGCCTGTCTCCTCAAATGCTGAAATTAAACAATTATCAGAGATTTTAGTTCCCACTACAAGGGATATCTGTGAAGAGAATTCATCAGGCTGTTCACCACCTCCTTACAGCATCATATTTTACCAGTCACCATCTACGATAATAATAGTCACAGGGAGACTTAAATGTTATCAAGATGCATTATATTACAGAAAATGGTATTTTCTTACCTTCCAGGTAGCTGAAGCCATCTTGACCACCGTCCTATCACTGCCTTCCATACAGGCAAATCGTTATCCACTATTCATTTTATTATCTGTTATCATTTTAGGTTTTTTTTTTGTTTTTTTTTACAGCTTGCTTGCCCATAAATATGACTTAGATAATTTTGAAGACCACACTGCCTTTCCGTGACGAAAAATATAAGTTCAAACAGGGATACATCCTTTTGATAGACTTTTATTAGACTATTGATTTATTGTATAATTTACAACGTTCATTATTAAGTGTCCTATAATAAATCGTAGCAGTTTATTATAATTGTTGCTACACTCCTCCCTAATTTCCACGTTCTCTTGGGTCAAACGCGAGATCTCTTCACGCAAGGGTGTCAATTCCTCAGCTGCCCTTCTTTCGGCTTCCACGAGTCTCTGAAATAAAACATTTATAAAGTATATATAATAAATAAAATTGCAGCCAAAAACACCCTTCCTATAGCTTTTCCTGCCCTGTTATTAAGAATTGGATAAAGTGCAACTCCAGCATTCACCTATGAGTACATCAGTCTCAGTTATTTCGTTCAATATAAATTGCACCAAATATAAGGATTTTGTTATTGATGAGTTGTACGGTTCCTACGATTTGGTATGTCTCCACGAGTATTGTATTGTATCAGATTAATGACGCTTCTTAACTACTAAGGTCCCTGCGTCGGCCCTGCGGTGCATTGCTGCAGCATGATTCGATCTCTGTGTCCCGTATTACCAAGCTAAGGTCAAACCCACTGCGCCACCACAGAACTGTCTCCAGGAGCATCTTCTCACTGCATCAAGTTTGAATTTTTTTGCGTCGAAGTCAGCATCATACTGCGTTCCTGAGTCCAGAGAAAGTTACTGGCAGTCGCCCTTCCGGTAGACTAGCCTTTGTCTTTAAACGGGACATTCATCTACCCTCCCAAGTATTCTTCTACTCCGACGAATTCTTTTTGGCTGTGCCGTTCGGCAGTATTGTATTTATAAACTCTTATCTCCCATATGAAGGATACTCGATCAGATCTTTGACAAAATTCGCAAAGGCTTGTGGTCTGCTGAAGAATTTTGTGACAGTCAAACTCTCTACAGTTTATAATAACTGGGGACGTAAATACTGATATTAATCAATCTTCCGTGAGAAGTGATTCGTTTTTTGAGTGTCTTCAGTCGCACCGCGTTATGCCCAAATCCCACAATTTTTCATATGTTCATCATTCTGGAAGGACAAGTAATATTGACCATATTATTTGCTCGCCTGTTATTATCTATTTTTCTGCTTCTGTTCATGTTAACAAGCAAGATGCTGACCACGTGCCAATTCCAGCGACATTTACAATGGATATTGATCTATCGAAAACCAATTGCTCGCGAGAAAAATCGAAGTGATTTGAAAAAAGTAATTGGATCAAAGCCAATATACCGCACTACATCTCTACCTTGACAGCCCTTCTTTCTACCATACGTGTTCCATATCATCTTCAGCACCAGGTACCTACGAATGGTAAAGCTGATATTGACTGTTATTATAACCAACTTGTGATGTGTCTGAAAAGGGCAGAAGAACCTGCCGTACCTTGGCAACGTATTCGTAAAACAACGCAAAAACCTATCTGGTCAATGGACCCGTGTTCAAAGACGATAAAAATAAAGCGAAACTATGGCTCCAGATATGGAATGAATCTTGTCGGCCAAGTTCTGGGTGCTTCGCTGATCTCGAACGTAAAACTGAAGCCAAATGTAAACGTTATCCGAGGTCGTTGTCCAGGTCTGAGTCCATACGTTACCGCGGTTTGGACTTCCTGTAAATAGGAGGGATGGGCGAAAAGTGATTAATTCTGACAAGTTAAATGATGAAACTATGACAAGTAATTGCCTTCCACCTTCAGCTTGGTATAAACATTATTTTTCGATTTTTTCAGTGATGAGAACTATTCAGTGCATTCTGTATATACTCGCCTTCTTACTCCCCTTCTTCAGTAGAACGCTTTCTCAACGCCATATAGTGCCCATATCTGATTCAAGAGATAAGGATGGTATTTCTAAGATGCATATGCCGATTGAATGCACCCCCCTTATATCCCACTTTCAGCTTCTTTTTCAAATATGTCTATGTACTTCATACGTACCTGAGAGTTTTCTGTGTGGCACACATTTTTTCCAACGGTATCATTTGAGTTTTCATTCTTTCTGACGTTCCCTGTTTTTTAGGAACCGAGTATTCTTTGAATTGTGAAACCTCAGCTTCAGCAACTTTTCTGGGTGTACCAAGATTTTAGGGAGTTTCAACAACCACTTTCGATCCAGATCTGACCCTCCCCTTACATCTCACTCTCAGCTTCTTTTTCGTATGTGTTAAAGGACTTCAAGTGTATCTGAGAGTTTTGTGTGTGGCTCTGTTTTGTCAATTTTAAAAAGGGGAAAGTCACCGACTGATTGTTCCTGATATCGACCTTTTACTGTATCTTGTAATATCAGTAAGGTTTTTGAGTATATCCTTCTACTTTTTTTGACTAAAAATATTATTGAAAGTAAGAACGAATTTGGTTTTCGATATGGAGTGGGTTGTCAGCATGCGCATAAGATTATGTCTTCTCTACTGGCTGATAATTCTTCCAATAGAAATGGTCTTTATATTTGTGCTTTGGATCTTTTGCAAGTGTTTGATACTGTGGTCCATAGTCAGCTACTTCTTTCCTTGTATAATTCTGGGGTCAAACACTCTGTTATAATGCTTCTTAGGTTTTGGTATTCAAACTCTTTTCTTCAATCAAGATCTGCACCAGACACTATTATAAGAATATGAAGAGGAGTTAGACAGGTTGGTGTTCTGTCCCCTACGCTTTTTAAGATTTGTATTTCGAGTGTGCTGGCTAGGATACCAGGTACATACCTTTCTGGTCTTGCGGATGTTTCTTATCTTGCGTATGCTGATGACTTGCTTCTGTTTAGCCGTTCCAAAAAGGGTCTTTCCCAAAAGGTCTCTACAGTTTCTGATGCTTTCTCTGATATTTGCCTTTAACTTAATATAGATAAATGCGACTTTCTTCCCTATAAATGTACTACTACAACTCCCCTTCACTGTAACAACTTCACTATCCCTCTTCTTGATTGTATTCATTGGCCTGGTATCTCTATCACTAACAATCTTCGTTGGGTACTTGGCAATAGCATCTTGAGCATATTCATGCATATGACAGCGACTGCCAGCATATGACGAGGGTAAAATCCTTAATCTTCCAACGTTAGTGGTATTACCGTCATTTACAACTGCATCTTGCAAATGAATGTATTGTTCAGAGCAGAGCTTGGTCTGATTCAGACAGATAAATAGCAAAAGTTCTGATTCAATCTTTGCATACATATCAACGATGTATTGGTGAAACAATTGACGGCATTTAAAAATATAATTTTCTTCATTGTGACGAATCATTAGTCTATAGGAATGATAATTCATTGCGCTATATTTCTTATCCGGTTGTTTGTTAGTGGATGGATCTATCAATTTATTATTAAAGTGATAGCCGTCGGATTCATCCCAAAAAATGATAGGATATTGTAGGGCATCGTAGCTTCGATAAAATTCAGCAGTTCGTACCAACTGAGCGTTTGGCTAATGAAGAATAATATCTCGAGGTAAAAACTGATGACCAACCATAACGATTTCCACTTCGTCGATAGTTGGAGCATTTTATGTATCTACGCACATACTCACCAGTAGGTGTTTTGTCAGCGGAAATAACAATTTTATGCGTATCAGTAGGTATCAAATCGATTGCTGTTTTGAACAGACGCGTTAAATCATTTTTTTTGTGGAAAAGTAGTTGCAATTGGGAAACGAGAGTCCTTTCAACGTCAGGAGAAATTTTGCAACGCGCATTCCATTTAGAATTGCTATCACTGATAAAGTGCAGTTGTAAAAATTTATGATTCTTACCTGAGAATGGTAGAAGGGACCCTGCTCTATGATAAATTTGCCCGTTTACTTTAAAAGTAGGCATAAATTTATCTTGATTTTCGATTTGGGCATCAAACGACGTCAGTTGGAAAC
>NW_027067490.1:0-12671 GCF_032884065.1 Artemia franciscana | reverse complement strand
AGATCTGTCTGTCTGTCTGTTTCATATCACACAGACACACAGACAGACAAAGACAGACAGACAAACACAAAGACAGACAGATAGACACACAGACAGCAGACAGATAACAAAGACAAACAGACAATGATTGTGACAAACAGACAGACACACAGACAGTTGTAATTGCAGAAATATGTGTATATATTTTAACAAGGGATTATGACAATTCAAAAACCGTGAAAAAGAAAACGAAAAATTTGGAGCTTAGTAGAATCGTTATTAGAAAAATATCATTTCTAGAAAAACAGCATGTTAGAAAAAAAAGCTGAAATTTGTTTAGGTTTAGTCCCGAAAAGTTAAAACTATTATGTAAAGTGTATAAATATTTATGGTCCCAGAACAATAATTTAGGAAACTACCCAATACGATGAGGAAATTTTTGGTATTGCTATTGGTGTACGTAATACTCACTTGGAATATAAAGAAGAAGCTCATTTAATGAAGGATAATGAAAACCACGAAGTATTGAATAAAGAAAGGACGGATGACATAAAATCTAATTTAAATCAAAATCAGTGATGGTAGGGAATACAAGGGTCCAGATACCATCGACGTTGACGTCCCTATAGGAAGCCAGATTTATAATATGTCCTAAGATCAAAGGGGATTAGAAGTCATCTTTCAAATTTCTGACCTGGCATTAAAAGACTATTGTAATGAGCAAAGTTCGACTCTGAAAGATTTTGGCTTCATTATAATGCAGCATAGAAATCTAAAAATAAGCCAAATTAAGCAAAAACTTTGTTAACTTCAACAAAGAAACTACAATAATGAAGACTGTATAGTTGTTACCTTTATTACAAAAATGGATGATGGTAAATTTTTGGCTAATAATTAAATGTATACTGTTAATTTGATAGCATCACATTTACAGCAAATAACTGTCCAGGGTTAGTGGGCAAACCAGAAATCTTTCTTTTGGAAAGAATGACGTCATTCCAGCAGAATATACAAATACAGGATTAATTACGTCATCATTCAAGCAAAATGGACAGATTAATTTATCATGACGTCAATCAGTTAATAAAACTAGCTGCACTGATCAAATTGGTTCAGTATAATTTAGCAAACAGGAGGATGAACTCATTTTTTAAAATCGCAATTCCTGTAGTCTGTACGGGAGTATTTTGCTGGACGATTAAATGGTGGACTGCTAAAGATGGACATGTTCTTAGGCCTGGTAGCTTAGCCAATTTCAAAAAAGAAAAACATGAAGCGTTGAAAGTTTTATCAAAAACTGTTGCTGATAAGAAAGGGCTGGAAGGAGAGGTAGAAGATCCTAAAAAACAATCTGCTGCTACCACCACAATTATCAAAATAAATGAAGTTTTGAATAAAAAAATGATGAATGGTATAAAATCTGGTTCAAATCAAAGGCAGGATAGTAGTAAATATGATGGGCCCGATACCATCGACGTGGACATCCCTATAGGAAGCGGGACTTACAATATGTCCCACGATAAAAGAGGACTTTTAGTCATATTTCACTGTTCTGAGCCGGCGATAGAAGAATGTTGTAATGAGCTAAGTTCTACGTTGAAAAATGTTGGCTTCATAAGTAAGCGATATAAAAATCTAAAACTAAGCCAAATTGAAAAAGTGCTTTGTAAACTTCAAAAAAGAAACTACGAAAATGAAGACTGTATAGTTGTTGCCGTCATTACAAAAATGGTTGATGGTAAATTCTGCGCTTATGATAAAACTTTTAGTGCAGATGTAATAACATCGGCTCTTACAACAAATAACTGTCCAGGGCTAGTCGGCAAACCAAAAATCTTCCTTTTGGATGGTATTGGCGAAGGTCCTAGACATGGACATATCTTGCGATCTGTAAATCCGCAGTCAAGAAAACCTGTATCTGACACTTCTAGGAATGGGCACTTAAAATCTAAAACTATATATCATCAATGGAGTCCTAAACCCTGGATGTTAACAAAAAGGGAAAAAGAATGCGAAGTCGACCGAATTAGAAGACTCCCAGAGACTGCTGATTTTTTTATTTTTTCGGGCTCTGAAGAAGCCTATAGATCTTATAGTTTGTCAAAAGGATCAAGATTCATAAAAACCTTTTGTAAGGTTATGAGAATATTCTACAAAACCACAAGTCTATTAGATATGGCAATATATGTGATTAGGGACACGATTGCGCTTGAGAAACAATTTGTGCAAACACCAATTTTCACATCCACTCTTACGAGACAAATGTTTTTTTGCAAAACAAAAGAGAATAAAATGGAAAACAGACTACCACCTCTTAGCTTCCTTCCCCTTGAAGCTATTTATATCAAAAAGGGTAAAGCCCTCTTTTTCATTCATGACAAATTTGGTCATAGAACGAAGAAGAACTTTCAATATGCTGATCTAGAAAGCAGGGAATTTAGAATAGTGCTCGAAGATTATGGTTTCTCTGTAGAAGAATATAAAAATCTCACACTGGAAAAAATAAAAAATACTCTATTGAATTTCTTAAAAAGAGATTTTACCGAGGATCAGAGTGTCCTAGTATACATAAATAGTCACGGAGATAAAAAGGGCAAAATTCATTCCTATGACGCTAAATATAATAGATACGAGGTGATTACTAAACCTTTCCTAAATAACCAAAAATACTACCCTACGCTTGTGGGAAAGCCAAAAATCTTTGTCTTTGATGCCTGTAGAGGAGGAAGAAGTATGGATGGACAATATATAGCACTCAAGAGAAACCAAGGTCCTGCTCCTTGTCCATGTAAAAAAGTATCTTACACAGAGCGTAAAATAAACCTAAATACATGGCCAAAAACCTCCCTTAATGCTGAATTCCTGATTCTTTCCTCCTAGTGTGAAGGCTACCTTGCAAAAGAGACAGGGCTCATTCCAACTTTACGTGCTGTACTCAAGAGTTCAAACGAAGACTTTTTGAGCATCGTCACTGATGTCAGCAGAGAGGTTTTTGAAGGACGGGCGAAAACAAGAAGGTCAAGACAAGAACAAAGGCGAAAACAAGAAAACAAAGAGTAGAAATGCCACTGCAGATGAGTAAATGGTAAACAAGGGAGTTGTATTAAACCATGGCGAAAACGCAAGCACATAGAGTCCCACTGGTGGTGGATTTAAAACCATGGATGGCTGAAATTGAGTAGGTTATATTACATCAAAACACATTGAAGTTCATGGTCATTTTCACCTTTTTTTTTTCTTTTTTTTTTGAGCCAAAATATAATTTTGTACTCATAGTACATTTTATTTCAGGCATTTGAGACCTTCTTGTTTTCGCCCGCCCTTCAAAAACCTCTCTGCTGACATCAGTGACGATGCTCAAAAAGTCTTCGTTTGAACTCTTGAGTACAGCACGTAAAGTTGGAATGAGCCCTGTCTCTTTTGCAAGGTAGCCTTCACACTAGGAGGAAAGAATCAGGAATTCAGCATTAAGGGAGGTTTTTGGCCATGTATTTAGGTTTATTTTACGCTCTGTGTAAGATACTTTTTTACATGGACAAGGAGCAGGACCTTGGTTTCTCTTGAGTGCTATATATTGTCCATCCATACTTCTTCCTCCTCTACAGGCATCAAAGACAAAGATTTTTGGCTTTCCCACAAGCGTAGGGTAGTATTTTTGGTTATTTAGGAAAGGTTTAGTAATCACCTCGTATCTATTATATTTAGCGTCATAGGAATGAATTTTGCCCTTTTTATCTCCGTGACTATTTATGTATACTAGGACACTCTGATCCTCGGTAAAATCTCTTTTTAAGAAATTCAATAGAGTATTTTTTATTTTTTCCAGTGTGAGATTTTTATATTCTTCTACAGAGAAACCATAATCTTCGAGCACTATTCTAAATTCCCTGCTTTCTAGATCAGCATATTGAAAGTTCTTCTTCGTTCTATGACCAAATTTGTCATGAATGAAAAATAGGGCTTTACCCTTTTTGATATAAATAGCTTCAAGGGGAAGGAAGCTAAGAGGTGGTAGTCTGTTTTCCATTTTATTCTCTTTGGTTTTGCAAAAAAACATTTGTCTCGTAAGAGTGGATGTGAAAATTGGTGTTTGCACAAATTGTTTCTCAAGCGCAATCGTGTCCCTAATCACATATATTGCCATATCTAATAGACTTGTGGTTTTGTAGAATCTTCTCATAACCTTACAAAAGGTTTGAATGAATCTTGATCCTTTTGACAAACTATACGATCTATAGGCTTCTTCAGAGCCCGAAAAAATAAAAAAATCCGCAGTCTCTGGGAGTCTCCTAATTCGGTCGACTTCGCATTCTTTTTCCCTTTTTGTTAACATCCAGGGTTTAGGACTCCATTGATGATATATAGTTTTAGATTTTAAGTGCCCATTCCTAGAAGTGTCAGATACAGGTTTTCTTGACTGCGGATTTACAGATCGCAAGATATGTCCATGTCTAGGACCTTCGCCAATACCATCCAAAAGGAAGATTTTTGGTTTGCCGACTAGCCCTGGACAGTTATTTGTTGTAAAAGCCGATGTTATTACATCTGCACTAAAAGTTTTATCATAAGCGCAGAATTTACCATCAACCATTTTTGTAATGACGGCAACAACTATACAGTCTTCATTTTCGTAGTTTCTTTTTTGAAGTTTACAAAGCACTTTTTCAATTTGGCTTAGTTTTAGATTTTTATATCGCTTACTTATGAAGCCAACATTTTTCAACGTAGAACTTAGCTCATTACAACATTCTTCTATCGCCGGCTCAGAACAGTGAAATATGACTAAAAGTCCTCTTTTATCGTGGGACATATTGTAAGTCCCGCTTCCTATAGGGACGTCCACGTCGATGGTATCGGGCCCATCATATTTACTACTATCCTGCCTTTGATTTCTCCTTCCAGCCCTTTCTTATCAGCAACAGTTTTGATAAAACTTTCAACGCTTCATGTTTTTCTTTTTTGAAATTGGCTAAGCTACCAGGCCTAAGAACATGTCCATCTTTAGCAGTCCACCATTTAATCGTCCAGCAAAATACTCCCGTACAGACTACAGGAATTGCGATTTTAAAAAATGAGTTCATCCTCCTGTTTGCTAAATTATACTGAACCAATTTGATCAGTGCAGCTAGTTTTATTAACTGATTGACGTCATGATAAATTAATCTGTCCATTTTGCTTAAATGATGACGTAATTAATCCTGTATTTGTATATTCTGCTAGAATGACGTCATTCTTTCCAAAAGAAAGATTTCTGGTTTGCCCACTAACCCTGGACAGTTATTTGCTGTAAATGTGATGTTATCAAATTAACAGTATACATTTAATTATTAGCCAAAATTTACCATCATCAATTTTTGTAATAAAGGTAACAACTATACAGTCTTCATTATTGTAGTTTCTTTGTTGAAGTTAACAAAGTTTTTGCTTAATTTGGCTTATTTTTAGATTTCTATGCTTTATTTTAATGAAGCCAAAATCTTTCAGAGTCGAACTTTGCTCATTACAATAGTCTTTTAATGCCAGGTCAGAAATTTGAAAGATGACTTCTAATCCCCTTTGATCTTAGGACATATTATAAATCTGGCTTCCTATAGGGACGTCAACGTCGATGGTATCTGGACCCTTGTATTCCCTACCATCACTGATTTTGATTTAAATTAGATTTTATGTCATCCGTCCTTTCTTTATTCAATACTTTGTGGTTTTCATTATCCTTCATTAAATGAGCTTCTCCTTTATATTCCAAGTGAGTATTACGTACACCAATAGCAATACCAAAAATTTCCTCATCGTATTGGGTAGTTTCCTAAATTATTGTTCTGGGACCATAAATATTTATACAGTTTACATAATAGTTATAACTTTTCGGGACTAAACCTAAACAAATTTCAGCTTTTTTTTCTAACATGCTGTTTTTCTAGAAATGATATTTTTCTAATAACGATTCTACTAAGCTCCAGATTTTTCGTTTTCTTTTTCATGGTTTTTGAATTGTCATAATCCCTTGTTAAAATATATACACATATTTCTGCAATTACAACTGTCTGTGTGTCTGTCTGTTTGTCACAATCATTGTCTGTTTGTCTGTCTGTCTTTGTTATCTGTCTGCTGTCTGTGTGTCTATCTGTCTGTCTGTGTGTTTGTCTGTCTGTGTGATATGAAACAGACAGACAGACAGATCTAAAAAATAGAGAGATTGTCTGTCTTGTGTCTGTCTTTCCATTAAATCTGTCTTAAGACATGCAGACAGAGAGAATGTGTGTGTGTCTGTCACAAAGATAGATGTCTGCCTGTCTGACTGTGTATCTGTCTGTCTGAGTGCCATTAGACATCAGACAACACAGACAGACAGAAATATAAACAGACAGACAGACAGATAGTGTGAAAGACAGACAAACACACAGAGAGACAAACAGAGAGTCAAGGACAGACAGACAAGCGCACAGATAGACACACAGACAACAGCCAACAGACACACCAACACAAGGACAGACAAACATAGTTCAGTACGTGACTGTCTTGTAACAATCAGTGTTTCTGTCTGTCTGTGTGTCTGATTGTCCTTAGTTTCCGATTTTAAGAGGAGAGAACCCCTGTTTGTCTATGTGTTCGTGTGCCTCTGTTTCTCTGTCTGTCCATGTGTCGGTTGGTCTGTCTGTGTCTCTGTTTTATAACTTGTCTGTTTGTGTCTGTATACTGTACTGTCTTTATTTTGACATTAAAAACAGCACACAATGGACAGAAGGTAAAAAATGGAGAGAAATCCTGTCCGCGTATCTGTCTGTCAGTCAATTTCCGTCATGTCGGTTTGACAGAAATCTGATGTTTAGACACGTTTAAAGACAGAGACACAGACAGACAGACAAACACAGACACACGCACACACAGACAATATTTTTCTGTCTGTGTATCTGTCTAACAGACACTAAATTAAGCACATTACAGACATACATTAAACACATACACAGACAAACTGTATGTGTGTCTGGTCTGTTTGTCTGTATATGTGTCAAATCTGATGCTGGTCTCTCCTGTCAGCCAGACAGACAATTAATCTGTCTATGTTGCGGCTTTTGTTTGGCTGACAGATGAAAAAAACGTCTAACTGATGCTAAAGACAGACAAACAAACAGACAATGGACAATTTGAGAGACATTCAGACAGACACACAAACACAGACACACACAGACAGACAAACAGACAAAATATCTTTCTGTTTAAGTGTCTGTCTGACAGACACACACTTAAACATATTACAGACACACATGAAACACACACACTGAAAGACTGTCTGTGTTTATGGTCTGTCTGTTTGTCTTTGTCAAATCAGATCCTAGTCTGTACTATGAGACAGACAGACAATCAGTCTGTCTCTCTTTTGTGTCTTTTTTGTCTGACAGACAAAATAAATGTCTAAGTGATGCTAAATACAAACAGACAGAAAGAGAGACAGACAGAGAGACAAACAGACACACAGACAGGCACAGAGACAAACATTGGATAATGGGGTCTGTCTCGACAGACAGACAGACAGAAACACATGTCCCTATGTCTGTGTCTGTCATTTTGTAATTGTCTAACTTCTTTAATTTCACACAATCACAAACACAGACAGACACAAAAATAGACAAACTATGACTGTGTGACACGACAAGTCTGTGTCCAGAATACACAGTACCAACAAAAAAGACAGATCCTGTGTGTATGTCTGTGTGTCTTTTTGTCTTTTTGCCTGTCTGTGTTACACTCAGACTGATTATTGTCTTTTTTGTGTCTGTTTAGGGTGTCTTCTGTGAGCATCGTATTTTAAATCTAGGTGTCTTGGGTGTCTTGGACAGTCTGTTTGTGTATTAATGTCTGTGAAATTAATTCAACCCTCTGCAAATACACACAATCTGTATTTCTCTGTCTGAGTGTCTATTGTACAAAGAGAAAAATCAGAAAAGGGGCCCTTGCCAGCTTAGCCAGCGAGGATGCAAACTGGGGTGGCGCGAAGCGCCACCCCAACAGCTAGTATATATATATTTATATACATATATATATATATATATATATATATATATATATATATATATATATATATATATATATATATATATATATATATATATATATATATATATATATATATATATATATATATATATATATATATATATATATACATCTTATATATATATAAAAATAAGTTGTCAGTGTGTCTGTCGAGTATATATATATATATATATATATATATATATATAAATACTAGCTGTTGGGGTGGCGCTTCGCGCCACCCCAACACCTAGTTGGTGGGGCGCTTCGGGCCCCCCCAAGCCCCCCCGCGCGCGTAAGTCGTTACGCGCCATATTAGTTACGCGCCATTGTAGTTGTGTCCCTGTGTCCCACCTGTGAATATAGATAGATTTATATATGTGTTTCAAACTGCGTAAAAATTGCGAATATACAACATTCTTGGCTTTCCCATTGTCTGTGCATATACAAAGCCGTATGTACTAATAATGACGTCATATGCAAACGCTCTTTTTACAGACAAACAAACATGCATACACACAACTCGTTTTTATATAGATAGATAGATAGATAGATACAATACAAATTAACTGCGTAAAACTTGCGAATATAAAACACTCTTCGCTGTCCAATTGTCGCTGCATATAAATAGATTGTCAGGTTTACCGACCCTCGAACATGCAACGTACAATTGTCCATGGGAAAAACAATCAGTATTAAGATCTACACCACATTTTTCTAATGATTGACCTTGAGCTTTGTTAATGGTGATTGCAAATGCTAATCGAATTGGGAATTGCAATCTTTTAAATTGAAAAGGCAGATCCGTTGGAATCATGGGAATGCGAGGAATAAGAACAGCCTCACCCTCAAAAGGCCCTGTCAAGATTGTGGCCTCTATTAGGTTTTCCATTGTTTTTTTTACGGCAAGTCGCGTGCCATTGCAAAGCTTTGGTGGGTTGATATTTCTTAAAAGTATTATTGGTACGCCTATTTTTAGTTGTAGCATCTGTGGTGGAAACCCTGAAAGATCTATGGAATTTAAAAATTCAGATGGATAATTAACCGCTTCATTTGGTTCCAAAACTGTGTCGACTGACTTGTAAAGGACTGCCTGGTCTCGAATCTTGGTCAAAACAATATTGTTGATTTCGTGGACGTCTATATTTTTGGGTGCGAGAATCGCTCTTTCACTTAGCCATTTATTATTTTTATAATTTTTTAGAATATTCGGAAATACTTTTTCAATCAATTCATTTTTGGACGTCACTAAATTACAGAAATCAGCAGGTAGTTGTATACGTCCTGAAATTGAGTCTACTGGGAGCTTTCTGTTTCCAATTGCCAGCAATTGATCTGAAAATGTTTGACCAGAGTCATCGTTTTGCAATCGGACACGCATATTTGTAGTTAATTTTAATATTTTTACGTGTGCCCATAAATTAGAATTTTTCAGGCAAGCATTCATTTCGTCTGCAGGAGTTGATCTAGGTATTATAGGTAATGTTTGCCTAAAATCTCCCGCAAGCAATATTAATGTGCTGCCAAAGGGTTTCGACTTCCCTCTCAAATCTTTCAAGCATTGATCCAGAGCCTCGAGCGATTTTTTGTGTGCCATTGTGCACTCATCCCAAATAATAAGTTTGCATTGCTGCAATACTTTACCCATCCCAGATGATTTGGAAATATTGGACGTGGGAGTTTCTGTAGAATGCAAATTCAGAGGCAATTTCAAAGCGGAATGAGCAGTTCTTCCACCAGGCACCAATGTTGCGGCTATTCCGGACTACGCAATTGCCAACGCTATATCATTTTTTGATCGAATTGATGCCAGAATCAGTTTTATCACAAACGTTTTACCAGTACCTCCTGGCGCATCAAAAAAGAAAATTTCTCCAACGTTGTTATCGACAAAGGCCCCAAACAGTAATCCCAGTTCTTTGAATTTAAAAACAAAAAACAAAAGAGGGAATAGTTGTGGGAAGAGTCAAAGTCATGGCCAATGGTAGTAAAAAGCCTAGACAGTTTGTTCAATTAAGTGGGCAGCTTCTTTTTATTGATGAGTTATATAAAGTTTGTGAAAGCCCTGACAACCAATTTGGTTTTAATCAATCTGTTAGTAGGGAATATGATAACCATATGATTTGTAATGTACTTTTAGAGTATGACCAGACGGGAGAAAGGGTTATAGCAGCTAGTCATGATGTACGCCAAGCGATTGATTCTGGTGTCCATGCTCAAATGCTGTCGTGTGCATTTAAACCTGGCCTTCATAGACCACTCCGAAATTTGTATAAAAACTGAAGGTTATAATTAAATTCCCGACAATTGATGGTCCACAACTTTCGGCTGTAGTAGTTCTTGTAGAAAAAGGGATACTGCAAGGGGCACTTTCTTCCCCTCCCCTTTACAATAATATTTGCATAGAATCACAAAGAGATATTGAGATGAGTTTTGTGTTTACAGATATAGATATATCACTTTTAAATTATTTCGAAAATATTCTGAATTTAAGCCGTTCTTTTGGGATAACAGAAAAGAACTTTGATGTCATAAGTAACTTTTAAATTAAATCAACCTGTCTTTTAATGAAAATAAGAGCGAAATTGTTGTTTTCAACCATCAAAGCTCAAATAAGTTCCTAATATCCGACATGGAAATTATGTCGTGAGACCAGCGCCTAGTTTAGTTTACCTCGGGCTCCCAATCGGTTGTGACGCGGAATTTACAAGATTACTGCTAATTGAACATTGGACCAGCAAGATCCGCAAATTTTATTGTCTACTCATATCTGCCAAGACAAATGATAATAGACATATAAGAACAAGGCTTTTCACTGCACTAGTGCAGCCACGCGCTATTGATCTTTCCCCACTTTGGGCTCTATTAACCGATCGGAATAAGCGTACCATCCGGTCATTGTTTTACCATTTTGTGAGTTCTTTCTAGGTCTACCACCCTGGGCTAAAAACTCTTGGATTAGTGAAAGATATAGCATTGTTGATCCATACTTGTCTGTCCAAAATCGGCTTTCTCGCTATGTCCGATCCTTCTGCAAGAACAATTCCCTGTATGGGACGATGATACCATAATCTTCTTCTTCTCATGAATTATCTTTCTAGTTTAGTTATATTTTCACTTATTATTTTTATATTATTTAGCTTAAGTGTTTAGTTTTTGGTCGTTTTGTTAATTATATTTGACTTTTTCTTTTCTCCCATAGTGTTATCTGTGTGGGGTAGAAACAAATGATGAAAATGAAGAATCTGAAACGTGAGTGGTGGTCTATACTCTGTTTGTAAATTTTTCTAGTTTAACAATACAGCTGTACTTCGTATGTTCTACTGATCTGTTAGTCTATTTTGTTATGCTGTTTTTCTTTATTATATTAGCTTTGTTGTGATTGCTATTGTTGAATTATGTGTAATTTTGTTTTGCTTTGCTTATTAATGTTTTCTCTGTACTCCACTGTTTATACTTTTGTATGTTTGTGGGTAATAAAAATTATCATTATTATTATAATGAATGCACTTGGGCTCCGTAAACAAAGAAGCCATATGATACTATTTTCATTAATGTAATGGTTTTTCTGAGCTGTTGAATTAACAATTCACATCTCAAACTGTTCATACTATTAACTTATGAGGTACCGAAAATAGGAAGCTACTGCTCTGGTTTTAGATCCAAGGATGCCCGCTCAGATATATCCCAACAGTAGTTTTGCCGTTGAATTTCTTTTACGCAAACATTATTCATTTGTCAACAAAAGCAATTCTGTTAAAATTCAAAATTAAAAACCGTGGTAAGGAAAAGTAGGGAAAACTAAACTTGGAAAGAAGTTAAGATTGATGAAAGAAGCTCTCAGGAAGTGACTCAGAGTTTTTCCAACCCTGGGAAGGTCTTCTGAAATATTCCTTTAGCTTGTAAATTTTCGATTATCCCTATTAACTTACTAGATAAACCCACCTTATAATGCTTGTTTTAATGCTCTTTCCTAGGCTCAATACAATTGTAAATTTGTATTTTACAATATAATCCACCTAGGATGAATGGAAATACACCACTTTATTTTTTTACACTTTTATAACCCAATGGGTTAATCAATTCTGGAAAAAATTTGATTTTGAGCGCTTAAACATCCAAGAGGCCTCAAAGCAGCTCATGGTACCCAAAAGTTTAAAAATATGTTTCTAAAGATTCCTGAAAATTTGTTTTTAAAATAACACTATGTTATAAAGGCTAAATAAAGTAGCCTAAAATGACTATTTCTGAATCAGCTAGATTATAACTTGACATTTTTTGTCACTAGATGGTGATTTTTAGAAATGTATTTTTAAATAGTTTTTTACTAGGCTATGGATTTTTTTTTTACATTTTGGGGCTCTATTAAGGGCTCAAAATTTGTTTAGGTTAACCCAGAAGCTATTATTAAATTTTTGAAGAGCACAAAAGGTATTAAGTTATATTTTCATCCTAGCTAAATTAAGTTGTCTGTAAAATTCTAGTTAATTGACTTCTTGCTATCTCGGAAAGGGTTTAGGTTAGGAAAATGAAACTTTCAGGGATGGGTCTACAGGCTAAAGTGTGTCCAGAGAAGGTATTTTAAAGTACCCATCTCCACTCCTTCTCCCTCTAAAGGGGTCTAAAATTTGCCTACATGACAGATCTATACCTATAGA
>NW_027067489.1:0-12677 GCF_032884065.1 Artemia franciscana | reverse complement strand
AATCATTAAAATCATTAGGTATAACTAAAAAAACTAAAAAAAGGTAAAAAACTAAAAACTAAAAAAAAAGACCAATTCAAAAACGAGTGTATATACAGACCGGGACACCGGGACACAAATGACGACCGGGACACCGGGACACAGGAAGCACCCGAACCAACTAGATGTTAGGGTGGCTCGAACCTACAATGGCAACAGTCAAGGAAGCTGCTAAAAAAAAATCTGCTTAAAACAATAGCTTCCAAAACTGAAGCTCCAGCACAAAAAAAAATAAATTGAAAAGAGAAAAACTAAAAAAACTAAAAAAAAAGGTAAAAACCAAAAAAAACTAAAAAGAAAAAAAGGGGAAAAACACTAAAATTTATTTCAGCATATACCAATTGAAAAACAAATGTATATACAGACCAAGACACCGGGACACAAATGACGACCGGGACACAGGGAATATAAATGACGACCGGGACACTCAAAGAGAAATTACAGACTGGGACACCGGGACACAAATGACGACCAGGACACAGGGAATATAAATGACGACCGGGACACAGGGACACACGTATTCAGATCTTTACCTCATGATTCTAATGATTGCCCTTGAGCTTTGTTGATGGTGATTGCTAATCGACGATTTCCCGTGTCGCCGTTGTTACTTATATATCCCCCTGTGCCGCCCGGCGTCCCTGTTGCAGTTGTGACCCTGTGTCCCGGTCGTCATTTATATTCCCTGTGTCCCGGTCGTCATTTGTGTCCCGGTGTCCCAGTCTGAAATTTCTCTTTGAGGGTCTGGGGCGTCATTTATATTCCTTGTGTCCCGGTAGTCATTTGTGTCCCGGTGTCCCGGTCTGTATATACATTTGTTTTTGAATTGGTCTTTTTTTTAGGTTTTAGTTTGTTACCTTTTTTTTAGTTTTTTTAGTTATACCTCATGATTCTAATGATTGCCCTTGAGCTTTGTTGATGGTGATTGCATATACTAATCAAATTGGGAATTGATTACGACCGGGACACAGGGAGTATAAATGACGACATAAGTGAAGACGACATAAAAATGACGACATACAATATAAACAACGACATATTAATGAAGGACATAAGTAAAAAAAAAACAAAAAAACTAAAAAAAAGGTAAAAACTACAAAAAAATTAAAAAGAAAAAAGGGGAAAAACAAAAAAAATTATTTCATCATTTACCGATTCAAAAACGAATGTATATACAAACCGGAACACAAATGACGACCGGGAAGCAGGGAATATAAATGATGACCGGGACACAACTGCAACAGGGACGCTGGGGGGCACAGGGGGATATATAAATGACGAGAGGGCAATCATTAAAATCATTAGGTATAACTAAAAAAACTAAAAAAAGGTAAAAAACTAAAAACTAAAAAAAAAGACCAATTCAAAAACGAGTGTATATACAGACCGGGACACCGGAACACAAATGACGACCGGGACACCGGGACACAGGAAGCGCCCGAACCAACTAGATGTTAGGGTGGCGCGAACCTACAATGGCAACAGTCAAGGAAGCTGCTAAAAAAAGCTGCTAAAAAAATAGCTTCCAAAACTGAAGCTCCAGCACAAAAAAAAATAAAAAGAAAAGAGAAAAAACTAAAAAAACTAAAAAAAAGGTAAAAACCAAAAAAAACTAAAAAGAAAAAAAGGGGAAAAACACAAAAATTTATTTCATCATATACCAATTGAAAAATAAATGTATATACAGACCAAGACACTGGGACACAAATGACGACCGGGACACAGGGAATATAAATGACGACCGGGACACTCAAAGAGAAATTACAGACTGGGACACCGGGACACAAATGACGACCAGGACACAGGGAATATAAATGACGACCGGGACACAGGGACACACGTATTCAGATCTATACCTCATGATTCTAATGATTGCCCTTGAGCTTTGTTGATGGTGATTGCTAATCGACGATTCCCCATGTCGCCGTCGTTACTTATATATCCCCCTGTGCCCCCCGGCGTCCCCGTTGTAGTTGTGACCCTGTGTCCCGGTCGTCATTTATATTCCCTGTGTCCCGGTCGTCATTTGTGTCTCGGTGTCCCAGTCTGTGATTTCTCTTTGAGGATCTGGGGCGTCATTTATATTCCATGTGTCCCGGTCGTCATTTGTGTCCCGGTGTCCCGGTCTGTATATACATTCGTTTTTGAATTGGTCTTTTTTCTAGGTTTTAGTTTTTTACCTTTTTTTAGTTTTTTAGTTATACCTCATGATTCTAATGATTGCCCTTGAGCTTTGTTGATGGTGATTGCAAATACTAATCAAATTGGGAATTGATTACGACCGGGATACAGGGAGTATAAATGACGACATAAGTGAAGACGACATAAAAACGACGACATACAATATAAACAACGACATATAAATGAAGGACATAAGTAAAAAAAAAAAAACTGAAAAAACTAAAAAAAAGGTAAAAACTACAAAACAAATAAAAAGAAAAAAGGGGAAAAACAAAAAAAATTATTTCATCATTTACCGATTCAAAAACGAATGTATATACAGACCGGGACACAAATGACGACCGGGACGCAGGGAATATAAATGATGACCGGGACACAACTGCAACAGGGACGCTGGGGGGCACAGGGGGATATATAAATGACGACGGGGCAATCATTAAAATCATTAGGTATAACTAAAAAACTAAAAAAAGGTAAAAAACTAAAAACTAAAAAAAAAGACCAATTCATAAACGAGTGTATATACAGACCGGGACACCGGGACACAAATGACGACCGGGACACCGGGACACAGGAAGCGCCCGAACCAACTAGATTTTAGCGTGGCGCAAACCTACAATGGCTACAGTCAAGGAAGCTGCTAAAAAAAAGCTGCTTAAAAAAATAGCTTCCAAAACTGAAGCTCCAGCACAAAAAAAAATAAAAGAAATGAGAAAAAACTAAAAAAACTAAAAAAAAAGGTAAAAACCAAAAAAAAACTAAAAAGAAAAAAAGGGGAAAAACACAAAAATTTATTTCATCATATACCAATTGAAAAACAAATGTATATACAGACCAAGACACCGGGACACAAATGACGACCGGGACACAGGGAATATAAATGACGACCGGGACACTCAAAGAGAAATTACAGACTGGGACACTGGGACACAAATTACGACCAGGACACAGGGAACATAAATGACGACCGGGACACAGGGACACACGTATTCAGATCTATACCTCATGATTCTAATGATTGCCCTTGAGCTTTGTTGATGGTGATTGCTAATCGACGATTCCCCGTGTCGCCGTCGTTACTTATATATCCCCCTGTGCCCCCCGGCGTCCCCGTTGTAGTTGTGACCCTGTGTCCCGGTCGTAATTTATATTCCCTGTGTCCCGGTCGTCATTTGTGTCCCGGTGTCCCAGTCTGTGATTTCTCTTTGAGGGTCTGGGGCGTCATTTATATTCCTTGTGTCCCGGTCGTCATTTGTTTCCCGGTGTCCAGGTCTGTATATACATTCGTTTTTGAATTGGTCTTTTTTTAGGTTTTAGTTTTTAACCTTTTTTTTAGTTTTTTTTAGTTATACCTCATGATTCTAATGATTGCCCTTGAGCTTTGTTGATGGTGATTGCAAATACTAATCAAATTGGGAATTGATTACGACCGGGACAAAGGGAGTATAAATGACGACATAAGTGAAGACGACATAAAAACGACGACATACAATATAAACGACGACATATAAATGAAGGACATAAGTAAAAAAAAAACTAAAAAAACTAAAAAAAAGGTAAAAACTACAAAAAAAAACTAAAAAGAAAAAAGGGGAAAAACAAAAAAAAATTATTTCATCATTTACCTATTCAAAAACGAATGTATATACAGAAAGGGACACAAATGACGACCGGGACGCAGGGAATATAAATGATGACCGGGACACAACTGCAACAGGGACGCTGGGGGGCACAGGGGGATATATAAATTACGACGGGGCAATCATTAAAATCATTAGGTATAACTAAAAAAACTAAAAAAAGGTAAAAAACTAAAAACTAAAAAATAAGACCAATTCAAAAACGAGTGTATATACAGACCGGGACACCGGGACACAAATGACGACCGGGACACCGGGACACAGGAAGCGCCCGAACCAACTAGATGTTAGGGTGGCGCGAACCTACAATGGCAACAGTCAAGGAAGCTGCTAAAAAAAAGCTGCTTAAAAAAATAGCTTCCAAAACTGAAGCTCCAGCAAAAAAAAATAAAAAGAAAAGAGAAAAAACTAAAAAACTAAAAAAAAGGTAAAAACCAAAAAAAAACTAAAAAGAAAAAAAGGGGAAAAACACAAAAATTTATTTCATCATATACCAATTGAAAAACAAAAGTATATACAGACCAAGACACCGGGAAACAAATGACGACCGGGACACAGGGAGTATAAATGACGACCGGGACACTCAAAGAGAAATTACAGACTGGGACACCGGGACACAAATGACGACCAGGACACAGGGAATATAAATGACGACCGGGACCCAGGGACACACGTATTCAGATCTATACCTCATGATTCTAATGATTGACCTTGAGCTTTGTTGATGGTGATTGCTAATCGACGATTCCCCGTGTCGCCGTCGTTACTTATATATCCCCCTGTGCCCCCCGTCGTCCCCGTTGTAGTTGTGACCCCGTGTCCCGGTCGTCATTTGTGTCCCGGTGTCCCAGTCTGTGATTTCTCTTTGAGGGTCTGGGGCGTCATTTATATTCCTTGTGTCCCGGTCGTCATTTGTGTCCCGGTGTCCCGGTCTGTATATACATAAGTTTTTGAATTGGTCTTTTTTTAGGTTTTAGTTTTTTATCTTTTTTTTAGTTTTTTTAGTTATACCTCATGATTCTAATGATTGCCCTTGAGCTTTGTTGATGGTGATTGCAAATACTAATCAAATTGGGAATTGATTACGACCGGGACAGAGGGAGTATAAATGACGACATAAGTGAAGATGACATAAAAACGACCACATACAATATAAACGACGACATATAAATGAAGGACATAAGTAAAAAAAAAAACTAAAAAAACTAAAAAAAAGGTAAAAACTAAAAAAAAACTAAAAAGAAAAAAGGGGAAAAACAAAAAAAAATTATTTCATCATTTACAGATTCAAAAACCAATGTATATACAGACCGGGACACAAAGGACGACCGGGACGCAGGGAATATAAATGATGACCGGGACACAACTGCAACAGGGACGCTGGGGGGCACAGGGGGATATATAAATGACGACGGGGCAATCATTAAAATCATTAGGTATAACTAAAAAAACTAAGAAAAGGTAAAAAACTAAAAACTAAAAAAAAAGACCAATTCAAAAACGAGTGTATATACAGACCGGGACACCGGGACACAAATGACGACCGGGACACCGGGACACAGGAAGCGCCCAAACCAACTAGATGTTAGGGTGGCGCGAACCTACAATGGCAACAGTCAAGGAAGCTGCTAAAAAAAAGCTGCTTAAAAAAATAGCTTCCAAAACTGAAGCTCCAGCACAAAAAAAATAAAAAGAAAAGAGAAAAAACTAAAAAAACTAAAAAAAAGGTAAAAAACCAAAAAAAACTAAAAGAAAAAAAAGGGGAAAAACACAAAAATTTATTTCATCATATACCAATTGAAAAACAAATGTATATACAGACCAAGACACCGGGACACAAATGACGACCGGGACACAGGGAATATAAATGACGACCGGGACACTCAAAGAGAAATTACAGACTGGGACACCGGGACACAAATGACGACCAGGACACAGGGAATATAAATGAAGACCGGGACACAGGGACACACGTATTCAGATCTATACCTCATGATTCTAATGATTGCCCTTGAGCTTTGTTGATGGTGATTGCTAATCGACGATTCCCCGTGTCGCCGTCGTTACTTATATATCCCCCTGTGCCCCCCGGCGTCCCTGTTGTAGTTGTGACCGTGTGTCCCGGTCATCATTTATATTCCCTGTGTCCTGGTCGTCATTTGTGTCCCGGTGTCCCAGTCTGTGATTTTTCTTTGAGGGTCTGGGGCGTCATTATATTCCTTGTGTCCCGGTCGTCATTTGTGTCCCGGTCTGTATATACATTCGTTTTTGAATTGGTCTTTTTTTTAGGTTTTAGTTTTTTACCTTTTTTAGTTTTTTAGTTATACCTCATGATTCTAATGATTGCCCTTGAGCTTTGTTGATGGTGATTGCAAATACTAATCAAATTGGGAATTGATACGACCGGGACACAGGGAGTATAAATGACGACATAAGTGAAGACTACATAAAAACGACGACATACAATATAAACGAACACATATAAATGAAGGACATAAGTAAAAAAAAAAAAAACTAAAAAAACTTAAAAAAAGGTAAAAACTACAAAAAAACTAAAAAGAAAAAAGGGGAAAAACAAAAAAAATTGTTTCATCATTTACCTATTCAAAAACGAATGTATATACAGACCGGGACAAAAATGACGACCGGGACGCAGGGAATATAAATGATGACCGGGACACAACTGCAAAAGGGACGCTGGGGGGCACAGGGGGATATATAAATGACGACGGGGCAATCATCAAAATCATTAGGTATAACTAAAAAACTAAAAAAAAAGTAAAAAACTAAAAACTAAAAAAAAGAACAAATCAAAAACGAGTGTATATACAGACCGGGACACCGGGACACAAATGACGACCAGGACACAGGGAATATAAATGACGACCGGGACACAGGGACACACGTATTCAGATCTATACCTCATGATGCTAATGATTGCCCTTGAGCTTTGTTGATGGTGATTGCTAATCGACGATTCCCCGTGTCACCGTCGTTACTTATATATCCCCCTGTGCCCCCCGGCGTCCCCGTTGTAGTTGTGACCCTTTGTCCCGGTCGTCATTTATATTCCCTGTGTCCCGGTCGTCATTTTTGTCCCGGTGTCCCAGTCTGTGATTTCTTTTTGAGGGTCTGGGGCGTCATTTATATTCCTTGTATCCCGGTTGTCATTTGTGTCCCGGTGTCCCAGTCTGTATATACATTCGTTTTTGAATTGGTCTTTTTTTTAAGTTTTAGTTTTTACCTTTTTTTCAGTTTTTTTTAGTTATATCTCATGATTCTAATGATTGCCCTTGAGCTTTGTTGATGGTGATTGCAAATACTAATCAAATTGGGAATTGATTACGACCGGGATACAGGGAGTATAAATGACGACATAAGTGAAGACGACATAAAAACGACGACATACAATATAAACGACGACATATAAATGAAGGACATAAGTAAAAAAAAAACTAAAAAAACTAAAAAAAGGTAAAAACTACAAAAGAAATAAAAAGAAAAGAGGGGAAAAACAAAAAAAATCATTTCATCATTTACCGATTCAAAAACGAATGTATATACAGACCGGGACACCAATGACGACCGGGACACAGGGAATATAAATGATGACCGGGACACAACTGCAACAGGGACGCTGGGGGGCACAGGGGGATATATAAATGACGACGGGGCAATCATTAAAATCATTAGGTATAACTAAAAAAACTAAAAAAAGGTAAAAAACTAAAAACTAAAAAAAAAGACCAATTCAAAAACGAGTGTATATACAGACCGGGACACCGGGACACAAATGACGACCGGGACACCGGGACACAGGAAGCGCCCGAACCAACTAGATGTTAGGGTGGCGCGAACCTACAATGGCAACAGTCAAGGAAGCTGCTAAAAAAAAGCTGCTTAAAAAAATAGCTTCCAAAACTGAAGCTCCAGCACAAAAAAAAATAAAAAGAAAAGAGAAAAAACTAAAAAAACTAAAAAAAAAGGTAAAAACCAAAAAAAAACTAAAAAGAAAATAAGAGGAAAAACATAAAAATTTATTTCATCATATACCAATTGAAAAACAAATGTATATACAGACCAAGACACCGGGACTAAAATGACGACCGGGACACAGGGAATATAAATGACGACCGGGACACTCAAAGAGAAATTACAGACTGGGACACCGGGACACAAATGACGACCAGGACACAGGGAATATAAATGACGACCGGGACACAGGGACACACGTATTCAGATCTATACCTCATGATTCTAATGATTGCCCTTGAGCTTTGTTGATGGTGATTGCTAATCGACGATTCCCCGTGTCGCCGTCGTTACTTATATATCCCCCTGTGCCCCCGGCGTCCCCGTTGTAGTTGTGACCCTGTGTCCCGGTCGTCATTTATATTCCCTGTGTCCCGGTCGTCATTTGTGTCCCGGTGTCCCAGTCTGTGATTTCTCTTTGAAGGTCTGGGGCGTCATTTATATTCCTTGTGTCCCGGTCGTCATTTGTGTCCCGGTGTCCCGGTCTGTATATACATTCGTTTTTGAATTGGTCTTTTTTTTAGGTTTTAGTTTTTTACCTTTTTTTTAGTTTTTTAGTTATACCTCATGATTCTAATGATTGCCCTTGAGCTTTGTTGATGGTGATTGCAAATACTAATCAAATTGGGAATTGATTACGACCGGGACACAGGGAGTATAAATGACGATATAAGTGAAGACGACCTAAAAACGACGACATACAATATAAACGACGACATATAAATGAAGGACATAAGTAAAAAAAAACTAAAAAAACTAAAAAAAAGGTAAAAACTACAAAAAAACTAAAAAGAAAAAAGGGGAAAAACAAAAAAAATTATTTCATCATTTACCGATTCAAAAACGAATGTATATACAGACCGGGACACAAATGACGACCGGGACGCAGGGAATATAAATGATGACCGGGACACAATGCAACAGGGACGCTGGGGGGCACAGGGGGATATATAAATGACGACGGGGCAATCATTAAAATCATTAGGTATAACTAAAAAAACTAAAAAAAGTTAAAAAACTAAAAACTAAAAAAAAGACCAATTCAAAAACGATTGTATATACAGACCGGGACACCGGGACACAAATGACGACCGGGACACCTGGACACTGGAAGTGCCCGAACAAACTAGATGTTAGGGTGGCGCGAACCTACAATGGCAACAGTCAAGGAAGCTGCTTAAAAAAAGCTGCTTAAAAAAATAGCTTCCAAAACTGAAGCTCCAGCACAAAAAAAAAATAAAAAGAAAAGAGAAAAAACTAAAAAAACTAAAAAAAGGTAAAAACAAAAAAAAACTAAAATAGAAAAAGGGGAAAAACACAAAAATTTATTTCATCATATACCAATTGAAAAACAAATGTATATACAGACCAAGACACCGGGACACAAATGACGACCGGGACACAGGGAATATAAATGACGACCGGGACACTCAAAGAGAAATTACAGACTGGGACACCGGGACACAAATGACGACCAAGACACAGGGAATATAAATGACGACCGGGACACAGGACACACGTATTCAGATCTATAACTCATGATTCTAATGATTGCCCTTGAGCTTTGTTGATGGTGATTGCTAATCGACGATTCCCCGTGTCGCCGTCGTTACTTATATATCCCCCTGTGCCCCCCGGCGTCCCCGTTGTAGTTGTGACCCTGTGTCCCGGTCGTCATTTATATTCCCTGTGTCCCGGTCGTCATTTGTGTCCCGGTGTCCCAGTCTGTGATTTCTCTTTGAGGGTCTGGGGCGTCATTTATATTCCTTGTGTCCCGGTCGTCATTTGTGTCTCGGTGTCCCGGTCTGTATATACATTCGTTTTTGAATTGGTCTTTTTTTAGGTTTTAGTTTTTTACCTTTTTTTAGTTTTTTTAGTTATACCTCATGATTCTAATGATTGCCCTTGAGCTTTGTTGATGGTGATTGCAAATACTAATCAAATTGGGAATTGATTACGACCGGGACACAGGGAGTATAAATGACGACATAAGTGAAGACGACATAAAAACGACGACATACAATATAAACGACGACAGATAAATGAAGGACATAAGTAAAAAAAAGAAACTAAAAAAACTAAAAAAAAGGTAAAAACTACAAAAAAACTAAAAAGAAAAAAGGGGAAAAACAAAAAAAATTATTTCATCATTTACCGATTCAAAAACGAATGTATATACAGACCGGGACACAAATGACGACCGGGACGCAGGGAATATAAATGATGACAAGGACACAACTGCAACAGGGACACTGGGGGGCACAGGGGGATATATAAATGACGACGGGGCAATCATTAAAATCATTAGGTATAACTAAAAAAATTAAAGAAAGGTAAAAAACTAAAAACTAAAAAAAAAAGACCAATTCAAAAACGAGTGTATATACAGACCGGGACACCGGGACACAAATGACAACTGGGACACCGGGACACAGGAAGCGCCCGAACCAACTAGATGTAAGGGTGGCGCGAACCTACAATGGCAACAGTCAAGGAAGCTGCTAAAAAAAAGCTGCTTAAAAAAATAGCTTCCAAAACTGAAGCTCCAGCACAAAAAAAAATAAAAAGAAAAGAGAAAAAACTAAAAAAACTAAAAAAAAAGAAAAACCTAAGAAAAAGACCAATTCAAAAACGAATATATATACAGACCGGGACACCGGGACACAAATGACGACCGGGACACAAGGAATATAAATGACGCCCCAGACCCTCAAAGAGAAATCACAGACTGGGACACCGGAATACAAATGACGACCGGGACACAGGGAATATAAATGACGACCGGGACACAGGGTCACAACTACAACGGGGACGCCGGGGGGCACAGGGGGATATATAAGTAACGACGGCGACACGGGGAATCGTCAATTAGCAATCACCATCAACAAAGCTCAAGGGCAATCATTAGAATCATGAGGTATAGATCTGAATACGTGTGTCCCTGTGTCCCGGTCGTCATTTATATTCCCTGTGTCCTGGTCGTCATTTGTGTCCCGGTGTCCCAGTCTGTAATTTCTCTTTGAGTGTCCCGGTCGTCATTTATATTCCCTGTGTCCCGGTCGTCATTTGTGTCCCGGTGTCTTGGTCTGTATATACATTTGTTTTTCAATTGGTATATGATGAAATAAATTTTTGTGTTTTTCCCCTTTTTTTCTTTTTAGTTTTTTTTTGGTTTTTACCTTTTTTTTAGTTTTTTTAGTTTTTTCTCTTTTCTTTTTATTTTTTTTTTGTGCTGGAGCTTCAGTTTTGGACGTGTTGATGGCTTCAGCTGGGACGTTCGTGTACACTGTTCGTGTATTCGTGTACCGATTCAAAAACGAATGTATAAAAAAATAGCTTCCAAAACTGAAAAAAAAAAAATAAATAAAAAATAAAAAAAAATAGCTTCCAAAACTGAAGCTCCAGCACAAAAAAAAATAAAAAGAAAAGAGAAAAAACTAAAAAAACTAAAAAAAAGGTAAAAACCAAAACAAAACTAAAAAGAAAAAAGGGGAAAAACACAAAAATTTATTTCATCATATACCAATTGAAAAACAAATGTATATACAGACCAAGACACCGGGACACAAATGACGACCGGGACACAGGGAATATAAATGACAACCGGGACACTCAAAGAGAAATTACAGACTGGGACACCGGGAAACAAATGACGACCAGGACACAGGGAATATAAATGACGACCGGGACACACCTCATGATTCTAATGATTGCCCTTGAGCTTTGTTGATGGTGATTGCTAATCGACGATTCCCCGTGTCGCCGTCGTTACTTATATATCCCCCTGTGCCCCCCGGCGTCCCCGTTTTAGTTGTGACCCTGTGTCCCGGTCGTCATTTATATTCCCTGTGTCCCGGTCGTCATTTGTGTCTCGGTGTCCCGGTCGTCATTTGTGTCTCGGTGTCCCAGTCTATGATTTCTCTATGAGGGTCTGGGGCGTCATTTATATTCCTTGTGTCCCGGTCGTCATTTGTGTCCCGGTGACCCGGTCTGTATATACATTCGTATCTGAATTGCTCTTTTTTTTAGGTTTTAGTTTTTTACCTTTTTTTTTAGTTTTTTTAGTTATACCTCATGATTCTAATGATTGCCCTTGAGCTTTGTTGATGGTAATTGCAAATACTAATCAAATTGGGAATTGATTACGACGGGGACACAGGGAGTATAAATGACGACATAAGTGAAGACGACATAAAAACGACGACATCTAATATAAACGACGACATATAAATGAAGGACATAAGTAAAAAAAACTAAAAAAACTAAAAAAAAGGTAAAAACTACAAAAAAACTAAAAAGAAAAAAGGGGAAAAACAAAAAAAAATTATTTCATCATTTACCGATTCAAAAACAAATGTATATACAGACCGGGACACAAATGACGACCGGGACGCAGGGAATATAAATGATGACCGGGACACAACTGCAACAGGGACGCTGGGGGGCACAGGGGGATATATAAATGAAGACGGGGCAATCATTAAAATCATTAGGTATAACTAAAAAAACTAAAAAAGGTAAAAAACTAAAAAATAAAAAAAGACCAATTCAAAAACGAGTGTATATACAGACCGGGACACCAGGACACAAATGACGACCAGGACACAGGGAATATAAATGACGACCGGGACACAGGGACACACGTATTCAGATCTATACCTCATGATTCTAATGATTGCCCTTGAGCTTTGTTGATGGTGATTGCTAATTGACGATTCCCCGTGTCGCCGTCGTTACTTATATATCCCCCTGTGCCCCCCGGCGTCCCCGTTGTAGTTGTGACCC
>NW_027067488.1:0-12680 GCF_032884065.1 Artemia franciscana | reverse complement strand
AATATAAAATAGTCTAATATCTTCATTTTTTTAACATACGTAGCTATTACCCTCGAAAACTAAAACTTTTGACATAGGAAAAGAGCCTTTAATGACATTCTTTACCATTTGCAATCATAAAATAGTCTAATATCTTCATTTTTTTAACATACGTAGCTATTACCCTCGAAAACTAAAACTTATGAAATAGGAAAAGAGCTTTAAGCACTTTCTTTACCTTGTGCAATCATAAGATAGTCTTATTATCTTCATTTTTCCAACTTACGTATCTATTACCCTCGAAAACTAAAACTTTTGACATAGGAAAAGAGCCTTTAATCACATTCTTTACCATTTGCAATCATAAAATAGTCTAATATCTTCATTTTTACAACATACTTAGCTATTACCCTCGAAAACTAAAACTTTTGAAATAGGAAAAGAGCCTTTAATCACATTCTTTACCATTTGCAATCATAAAATAGTCTAATATCTTCATTTTTTCAACATACGTAGCTATTACCCTCGAAAACTAAAACTTTTGACATAGGAAAAGAGGCTTTAATCACATTCTTTACCATTTGCAATCATAAAATAGTCTAATATCTTCATTTTTTCAACATACGTAGCTATTACCCTCGAAAACTAAAACTTTTGACATAGGAAAAGAGCCTTTAATCACATTCTTTACCATTTGCAATCATAAAATAGTCTAATATCTTCATTTTTTCAACATACGTAGCTATTACCCTCGAAAACTAAAACTTTTGAAATAGGAAAAGAGCCTTTAATCACATTCTTTACCATTTGCAATCATAAAATAGTCTAATATCTTCATTTTTTCAACATACGTAGCTATTACCCTCGAAAACTAAAACTTTTGACATAGGAAAAGAGCCTTTAATCACATTCTTTACCATTTGCAATCATAAAATAGTCTAATATCTTCATTTTTTCAACATACGTAGCTATTACCCTCGAAAACTAAAACTTTTGAAATAGGAAAAGAGCCTTTAATCACATTCTTTACCATTTGCAATCATAAAATAGTCTAATATCTTCATTTTTTCAACATACGTAGCTATTACCCTCGAAAACTAAAACTTTTGACATAGGAAAAGAGCCTTTAATCACATTCTTTACCATTTGCAATCATAAAATAGTCTAATATCTTCATTTTTTCAACATACGTAGCTATTACCCTCGAAAACTAAAACTTTTGAAATAGGAAAAGAGCCTTTAATCACATTCTTTACCATTTGCAATCATAAAATAGTCTAATATCTTCATTTTTCAACATACGTAGCTATTACCCTCGAAAACTAAAACTTTTGACATAGGAAAAGAGCCTTTAATCACATTCTTTACCATTTGCAATCATAAAATAGTCTAATATCTTCATTTTTTCAACATACGTAGCTATTACCCTCGAAAACTAAAACTTTTGAAATAGGAAAAGAGCCTTTAATCACATTCTTTACCATTTGCAATCATAAAATAGTCTAATATCTTCATTTTTTCAACATACGTAGCTATTACCCTCGAAAACTAAAACTTTTGAAATAGGAAAAGAGCCTTTAATCACATTCTTTACCATTTGCAATCATAAAATAGTCTAATATCTTCATTTTTTCAACATACGTAGCTATTACCCTCGAAAACTAAAACTTTTGAAATAGGAAAAGAGCCTTTAATCACATTCTTTACCATGTGCAATCATAAAATAGTCTAATATCTTCATTTTTCCAACATACGTAGCTATTACCCTCGAAAACTAAAACTTTTGAAATAGGAAAAGAGCCTTTAATCACATTCTTTACCATGTGCAATCATAAAATAGTCTAATATCTTCATTTTTTCAACATACGTAGCTATTACCCTCGAAAACTAAAACTTTTGACATAGGAAAAGAGCCTTTAATCACATTCTTTACCATTTGCAATCATAAAATAGTCTAATATCTTCATTTTTTCAACATACGTAGCTATTACCCTCGAAAACTAAAACTTTTGACATAGGAAAAGAGCCTTTAATCACATTCTTTACCATTTGCAATCATAAAATAGTCTAATATCTTCATTTTTTCAACATACGTAGCTATTACCCTCGAAAACTAAAACTTTTGAAATAGGAAAAGAGCCTTTAATCACATTCTTTACCATTTGCAATCATAAAATAGTCTAATATCTTCATTTTTTCAACATACGTAGCTATTACCCTCGAAAACTAAAACTTTTGAAATAGGAAAAGAGCCTTTAATCACATTCTTTACCATGTGCAATCATAAAATATAGTCTAATATCTTCATTTTTCAACATACGTAGCTATTACCCTCGAAAACTAAAACTTTTGAAATAGGAAAAGAGCCTTTAATCACATTCTTTACCATGTGCAATCATAAAATAGTCTAATATCTTCATTTTTCAACATACGTAGCTATTACCCTCGAAAACTAAAACTTTTGACATAGGAAAAGAGCCTTTAATCACATTCTTTACCATTTGCAATCATAAAATAGTCTAATATCTTCATTTTTTCAACATACGTAGCTATTACCCTCGAAAACTAAAACTTTTGAAATAGGAAAAGAGCCTTTAATCACATTCTTTACCATTTGCAATCATAAAATAGTCTAATATCTTCATTTTTTCAACATACGTAGCTATTACCCTCGAAAACTAAAACTTTTGAAATAGGAAAAGAGCCTTTAATCACATTCTTTACCATTTGCAATCATAAAATAGTCTAATATCTTCATTTTTTCAACATACGTAGCTATTACCCTCGAAAACTAAAACTTTTGACATAGGAAAAGAGCCTTTAATCACATTCTTTACCATTTGCAATCATAAAATAGTCTAATATCTTCATTTTTTAACATACGTAGCTATTACCCTCGAAAACTAAAACTTTTGAAATAGGAAAAGAGCCTTTAATCACATTCTTTACCTTGTGCAATCATAAAATAGTCTAATATCTTCATTTTTTCAACATACGTAGCTATTACCCTCGAAAACTAAAACTTTTGACATAGGAAAAGAGCCTTTAATCACATTCTTTACCATTTGCAATCATAAAATAGTCTAATATCTTCATTTTTACAACATACGTAGCTATTACCCTCGAAAACTAAAACTTTTGACATAGGAAAAGAGCCTTTAATCACATTCTTTACCATTTGCAATCATAAAATAGTCTAATATCTTCATTTTTTCAACATACGTAGCTATTACCCTCGAAAACTAAAACTTTTGACATAGGAAAAGAGCCTTTAATCACATTCTTTACCATTTGCAATATAAAATAGTCTAATATCTTCATTTTTTCAACATACGTAGCTATTACCCTCGAAAACTAAAACTTTTGACATAGGAAAAGAGCCTTTAATCACATTCTTTACCATTTGCAATCATAAAATAGTCTAATATCTTCATTTTTTTCAACATACGTAGCTATTACCCTCGAAAACTAAAACTTTTGAAATAGGAAAAGAGCCTTTAATCACATTCTTTACCATGTGCAATCATAAAATAGTCTAATATCTTCATTTTTTCAACATACGTAGCTATTACCCTCGAAAACTAAAACTTTTGAAATAGGAAAAGAGCCTTTAATCACATTCTTTACCATTGCAATCATAAAATAGTCTAATATCTTCATTTTTTCAACATACGTAGCTATTACCCTCGAAAACTAAAACTTTTGAAATAGGAAAAGAGCCTTTAATCACATTCTTTACCATTTGCAATCATAAAATAGTCTAATATCTTCATTTTTTCAACATACGTAGCTATTACCCTCGAAAACTAAAACTTTTGACATAGGAAAAGAGCCTTTAATCACATTCTTTACCATTTGCAATCATAAAATAGTCTAATATCTTCATTTTTCAACATACGTAGCTATTACCCTCGAAAACTAAAACTTTTGACATAGGAAAAGAGCCTTTAATCACATTCTTTACCATGTGCAATCATAAAATAGTCTAATATCTTCATTTTTTCAACATACGTAGCTATTACCCTCGAAAACTAAAACTTTTGAAATAGGAAAAGAGCCTTTAATCACATTCTTTACCATTTGCAATCATAAAATAGTCTAATATCTTCATTTTTTCAACATACGTAGCTATTACCCTCGAAAACTAAAACTTTTGAAATAGGAAAAGAGCCTTTAATCACATTCTTTACCATGTGCAATCATAAAATAGTCTAATATCTTCATTTTTTCAACATACGTAGCTATTACCCTCGAAAACTAAAACTTTTGACATAGGAAAAGAGCCTTTAATCACATTCTTTACCATTTGCAATCATAAAATAGTCTAATATCTTCATTTTTTCAACATACGTAGCTATTACCCTCGAAAACTAAAACTTTTGACATAGGAAAAGAGCCTTTAATCACATTCTTTACCATTTGCAATCATAAAATAGTCTAATATCTTCATTTTTTCAACATACGTAGCTATTACCCTCGAAAACTAAAACTTTTGACATAGGAAAAGAGCCTTTAATCACATTCTTTACCATTTGCAATCATAAAATAGTCTAATATCTTCATTTTTTCAACATACGTAGCTATTACCCTCGAAAACTAAAACTTTTGAAATAGGAAAAGAGCCTTTAATCACATTCTTTACCATTTGCAATCATAAAATAGTCTAATATCTTCATTTTTTAACATACGTAGCTATTACCCTCGAAAACTAAAACTTTTGAAATAGGAAAAGAGCCTTTAATCACATTCTTTACCTTGTGCAATCATAAAATAGTCTAATATCTTCATTTTTCAACATACGTAGCTATTACCCTCGAAAACTAAAACTTTTGAAATAGGAAAAGAGCCTTTAATCACATTCTTTACCATTTGCAATCATAAAATAGTCTAATATCTTCATTTTTACAACATACGTAGCTATTACCCTCGAAAACTAAAACTTTTGACAGAGGAAAAGAGCCTTTAATCACATTCTTTACCATTTGCAATCATAAAATAGTCTAATATCTTCATTTTTTCAACATACGTAGCTATTACCCTCGAAAACTAAAACTTTTGACATAGGAAAAGAGCCTTTAATCACATTCTTTACCATTTGCAATCATAAAATAGTCTAATATCTTCATTTTTTCAACATACGTAGCTATTACCCTCGAAAACTAAAACTTTTGACATAGGAAAAGAGCCTTTAATCACATTCTTTACCATTTGCAATCATAAAATAGTCTAATATCTTCATTTTTTCAACATACGTAGCTATTACCCTCGAAAACTAAAACTTTTGAAATAGGAAAAGAGCCTTTAATCACATTCTTTACCATTTGCAATCATAAAATAGTCTAATATCTTCATTTTTTCAACATACGTAGCTATTACCCTCGAAAACTAAAACTTTTGAAATAGGAAAAGAGCCTTTAATCACATTCTTTACCATTTGCAATCATAAAATAGTCTAATATCTTCATTTTTCAACATACGTAGCTATTACCCTCGAAAACTAAAACTTTTGAAATAGGAAAAGAGCCTTTAATCACATTCTTTACCATTTGCAATCATAAAATAGTCTAATATCTTCATTTTTTCAACATACGTAGCTATTACCCTCGAAAACTAAAACTTTTGAAATAGGAAAAGAGCCTTTAATCACATTCTTTACCATTTGCAATCATAAAATAGTCTAATATCTTCATTTTTTCAACTTACGTAGCTATTACCCTCGAAAACTAAAACTTTTGAAATAGGAAAAGAGCCTTTAATCACATTCTTTACCATTTGCAATCATAAAATAGTCTAATATCTTCATTTTTCAACATACGTAGCTATTACCCTCGAAAACTAAAACTTTTGACATAGGAAAAGAGCCTTTAATCACATTCTTTACCATTTGCAATCATAAAATAGTCTAATATCTTCATTTTTTCAACATACGTAGCTATTACCCTCGAAAACTAAAACTTTTGACATAGGAAAAGAGCCTTTAATCACATTCTTTACCATGTGCAATCATAAAATAGTCTAATATCTTCATTTTTTCAACATACGTAGCTATTACCCTCGAAAACTAAAACTTTTGAAATAGGAAAAGAGCCTTTAATCACATTCTTTACCATTGCAATCATAAAATAGTCTAATATCTTCATTTTTTCAACATACGTAGCTATTACCCTCGAAAACTAAAACTTTTGAAATAGGAAAAGAGCCTTTAATCACATTCTTTACCATTTGCAATCATAAAATAGTCTAATATCTTCATTTTTCAACATACGTAGCTATTACCCTCGAAAACTAAAACTTTTGACATAGGAAAAGAGCCTTTAATCACATTCTTTACCATTTGCAATCATAAAATAGTCTAATATCTTCATTTTTTTAACATACGTAGCTATTACCCTCGAAAACTAAAACTTTTGACATAGGAAAAGAGCCTTTAATCACATTCTTTACCATTTGCAATCATAAAATAGTCTAATATCTTCATTTTTTCAACATACGTAGCTATTACCCTCGAAAACTAAAACTTTTGAAATAGGAAAAGAGCCTTTAATCACATTCTTTACCTTGTGCAATCATAAAATAGTCTAATATCTTCATTTTTACAACTTACGTAGCTATTACCCTCGAAAACTAAAACTTTTGAACATAGGAAAAGAGCCTTTAATCACATTCTTTACCATTTGCAATCATAAAATAGTCTAATATCTTCATTTTTAAAACATACGTAGCTATTACCCTCGAAAACTAAAACTTTTGACAGAGGAAAAGAGCCTTTAATCACATTCTTTACCATTTGCAATCATAAAATAGTCTAATATCTTCATTTTTTCAACATACGTAGCTATTACCCTCGAAAACTAAAACTTTTGACATAGGAAAAGAGCCTTTAATCACATTCTTTACCATTTGCAATATAAAATAGTCTAATATCTTCATTTTTTCAACATACGTAGCTATTACCCTCGAAAACTAAAACTTTTGACATAGGAAAAGAGCCTTTAATCACATTCTTTACCATTTGCAATCATAAAATAGTCTAATATCTTCATTTTTTCAACATACGTAGCTATTACCCTCGAAAACTAAAACTTTTGAAATAGGAAAAGAGCCTTTAATCACATTCTTTACCATGTGCAATCATAAAATAGTCTAATATCTTCATTTTTTCAACATACGTAGCTATTACCCTCGAAAACTAAAACTTTTGAAATAGGAAAAGAGCCTTTAATCACATTCTTTACCATGTGCAATCATAAAATAGTCTAATATCTTCATTTTTCAACATACGTAGCTATTACCCTCGAAAACTAAAACTTTTGAATAGGAAAAGAGCCTTTAATCACATTCTTTACCATTTGCAATCATAAAATAGTCTAATATCTTCATTTTTTCAACATACGTAGCTATTACCCTCGAAAACTAAAACTTTTGACATAGGAAAAGAGCCTTTAATCACATTCTTTACCTGTGCAATCATAAAATAGTCTAATATCTTCATTTTTCAACATACGTAGCTATTACCCTCGAAAACTAAAACTTTTGAAAAGAGGAAAAGAGCCTTTAATCACATTCTTTACCATTTGCAATCATAAAATAGTCTAATATCTTCATTTTTACAACATACGTAGCTATTACCCTCGAAAACTAAAACTTTTGACATAGGAAAAGAGCCTTTAATCACATTCTTTACCATTTGCAATCATAAAATAGTCTAATATCTTCATTTTTTCAACATACGTAGCTATTACCCTCGAAAACTAAAACTTTTGACATAGGAAAAGAGCCTTTAATCACATTCTTTACCATTTGCAATATAAAATAGTCTAATATCTTCATTTTTTCAACATACGTAGCTATTACCCTCGAAAACTAAAACTTTTGACATAGGAAAAGAGCCTTTAATCACATTCTTTACCATTTGCAATCATAAAATAGTCTAATATCTTCATTTTTTCAACATACGTAGCTATTACCCTCGAAAACTAAAACTTTTGACATAGGAAAAGAGCCTTTAATCACATTCTTTACCATTTGCAATCATAAAATAGTCTAATATCTTCATTTTTTCAACATACGTAGCTATTACCCTCGAAAACTAAAACTTTTGAAATAGGAAAAGAGCCTTTAATCACATTCTTTACCATTGCAATATAAAATAGTCTAATATCTTCATTTTTTAACATACGTAGCTATTACCCTCGAAAACTAAAACTTTTGACATAGGAAAAGAGCCTTTAATCACATTCTTTACCATTTGGCAATCATAAAATAGTCTAATATCTTCATTTTTTAACATACGTAGCTATTACCCTCGAAAACTAAAACTTTTGAAATAGGAAAAGAGCCTTTAATCACATTCTTTACCTTGTGCAATCATAAAATAGTCTAATATCTTCATTTTTCAACATACGTAGCTATTACCCTCGAAAACTAAAACTTTTGACATAGGAAAAGAGCCTTTAATCACATTCTTTACCATTTGCAATCATAAAATAGTCTAATATCTTCATTTTTTCAACATACGTAGCTATTACCCTCGAAAACTAAAACTTTTGACAGAGGAAAAGAGCCTTTAATCACATTCTTTACCATTTGCAATCATAAAATAGTCTAATATCTTCATTTTTTCAACATACGTAGCTATTACCCTCGAAAACTAAAACTTTTGACATAGGAAAAGAGCCTTTAATCACATTCTTTACCATTTGCAATCATAAAATAGTCTAATATCTTCATTTTTTCAACATACGTAGCTATTACCCTCGAAAACTAAAACTTTTGAAATAGGAAAAGAGCCTTTAATCACATTCTTTACCATTTGCAATCATAAAATAGTCTAATATCTTCATTTTTTCAACATACGTAGCTATTACCCTCGAAAACTAAAACTTTTGACATAGGAAAAGAGCCTTTAATCACATTCTTTACCATTTGCAATCATAAAATAGTCTAATATCTTCATTTTTTCAACATACGTAGCTATTACCCTCGAAAACTAAAACTTTTGAAATAGGAAAAGAGCCTTTAATCACATTCTTTACCATTTGCAATCATAAAATAGTCTAATATCTTCATTTTTTCAACATACGTAGCTATTACCCTCGAAAACTAAAACTTTTGAAATAGGAAAAGAGCCTTTAATCACATTCTTTACCATTTGCAATCATAAAATAGTCTAATATCTTCATTTTTTCAACATACGTAGCTATTACCCTCGAAAACTAAAACTTTTGAAATAGGAAAAGAGCCTTTAATCACATTCTTTACCATTTGCAATCATAAAATAGTCTAATATCTTCATTTTTTCAACATACGTAGCTATTACCCTCGAAAACTAAAACTTTTGACATAGGAAAAGAGCCTTTAATCACATTCTTTACCATTTGCAATCATAAAATAGTCTAATATCTTCATTTTTCAACATACGTAGCTATTACCCTCGAAAACTAAAACTTTTGAATAGGAAAAGAGCCTTTAATCACATTCTTTACCATTTGCAATCATAAAATAGTCTAATATCTTCATTTTTTCAACATACGTAGCTATTACCCTCGAAAACTAAAACTTTTGACATAGGAAAAGAGCCTTTAATCACATTCTTTACCATTTGCAATCATAAAATAGTCTAATATCTTCATTTTTTCAACATACGTAGCTATTACCCTCGAAAACTAAAACTTTTGAAATAGGAAAAGAGCCTTTAATCACATTCTTTACCATTTGCAATCATAAAATAGTCTAATATCTTCATTTTTTCAACATACGTAGCTATTACCCTCGAAAACTAAAACTTTTGACATAGGAAAAGAGCCTTTAATCACATTCTTTACCATTTGCAATCATAAAATAGTCTAATATCTTCATTTTTTCAACATACGTAGCTATTACCCTCGAAAACTAAAACTTTTGAAATAGGAAAAGAGCCTTTAATCACATTCTTTACCATTTGCAATCATAAAATAGTCTAATATCTTCATTTTTTCAACATACGTAGCTATTACCCTCGAAAACTAAAACTTTTGAAATAGGAAAAGAGCCTTTAATCACATTCTTTACCATTTGCAATCATAAAATAGTCTAATATCTTCATTTTTTAACATACGTAGCTATTACCCTCGAAAACTAAAACTTTTGAAATAGGAAAAGAGCTTTAATCACATTCTTTACCTTGTGCAATCATAAAATAGTCTATATCTTCATTTTTCAACATACGTAGCTATTACCCTCGAAAACTAAAACTTTTGAAATAGGAAAAGAGCCTTTAATCACATTCTTTACCATTTGCAATCATAAAATAGTCTAATATCTTCATTTTTTCAACATACGTAGCTATTACCCTCGAAAACTAAAACTTTTGACATAGGAAAAGAGCCTTTAATCACATTCTTTACCATTTGCAATCATAAAATAGTCTAATATCTTCATTTTTTCAACATACGTAGCTATTACCCTCGAAAACTAAAACTTTTGACATAGGAAAAGAGCCTTTAATCACATTCTTTACCATTTGCAATCATAAAATAGTCTAATATCTTCATTTTTTCAACATACGTAGCTATTACCCTCGAAAACTAAAACTTTTGACATAGGAAGAGAGCCTTTAATCACATTCTTTACCATTTGCAATCATAAAATAGTCTAATATCTTCATTTTTTCAACATACGTAGCTATTACCCTCGAAAACTAAAACTTTTGAAATAGGAAAAGAGCCTTTAATCACATTCTTTACCATTTGCAATCATAAAATAGTCTAATATCTTCATTTTTAACATACGTAGCTATTACCCTCGAAAACTAAAACTTTTGACATAGGAAAAGAGCCTTTAATCACATTCTTTACCATTTGCAATCATAAAATAGTCTAATATCTTCATTTTTTCAACATACGTAGCTATTACCCTCGAAAACTAAAACTTTTGAAATAGGAAAAGAGCCTTTAATCACATTCTTTACCATGTGCAATCATAAAATAGTCTAATATCTTCATTTTTTCAACATACGTAGCTATTACCCTCGAAAACTAAAACTTTTGACATAGGAAAAGAGCCTTTAATCACATTCTTTACCATTTGCAATCATAAAATAGTCTAATATCTTCATTTTTTCAACATACGTAGCTATTACCCTCGAAAACTAAAACTTTTGAAATAGGAAAAGAGCCTTTAATCACATTCTTTACCATTTGCAATCATAAAATAGTCTAATATCTTCATTTTTTCAACATACGTAGCTATTACCCTCGAAAACTAAAACTTTTGACATAGGAAAAGAGCCTTTAATCACATTCTTTACCTCGTGCAATCATAAAATAGTCTAATATCTTCATTTTTCAACATACGTAGCTATTACCCTCGAAAACTAAAACTTTTGACATAGGAAAAGAGCCTTTAATCACATTCTTTACCATTTGCAATCATAAAATAGTCTAATATCTTCATTTTTTCAACATACGTAGCTATTACCCTCGAAAACTAAAACTTTTGAAATAGGAAAAGAGTCTTTAATCACATTCTTTACCATGTGCAATCATAAAATAGTCTAATATCTTCATTTTTCAACATACGTAGCTATTACCCTCGAAAACTAAAACTTTTGAAATAGGAAAAGAGCCTTTAATCACATTCTTTACCATGTGCAATCATAAAATAGTCTAATATCTTCATTTTTCAACATACGTAGCTATTACCCTCGAAAACTAAAACTTTTGACATAGGAAAAGAGCCTTTAATCACATTCTTTACCATTTGCAATATAAAATAGTCTAATATCTTCATTTTTTCAACATACGTAGCTATTACCCTCGAAAACTAAAACTTTTGACATAGGAAAAGAGCCTTTAATCACATTCTTTACCATTTGCAATCATAAAATAGTCTAATATCTTCATTTTTTCAACATACGTAGCTATTACCCTCGAAAACTAAAACTTTTGACATAGGAAAAGAGCCTTTAATCACATTCTTTACCATTGCAATCATAAAATAGTCTAATATCTTCATTTTTTAACATACGTAGCTATTACCCTCGAAAACTAAAACTTTTGAAATAGGAAAAGAGCCTTTAATCACATTCTTTACCATTTGCAATCATAAAATAGTCTAATATCTTCATTTTTTCAACATACGTAGCTATTACCCTCGAAAACTAAAAACTTTTGAAATAGGAAAAGAGCATTTTAATCACATTCTTTACCTTGTGCAATCATAAATAGTCTAATATCTTCATTTTTTCAACATACGTAGCTATTACCCTCGAAAACTAAAACTTTTGACATAGGAAAAGAGCCTTTAATCACATTCTTTACCATTTGCAATCATAAAATAGTCTAATATCTTCATTTTTACAACATACGTAGCTATTACCCTCGAAAACTAAAACTTTTGACAGAGGAAAAGAGCCTTTAATCACATTCTTTACCATTTGCAATCATAAAATAGTCTAATATCTTCATTTTTTCAACATACGTAGCTATTACCCTCGAAAACTAAAACTTTTGACATAGGAAAAGAGCCTTTAATCACATTCTTTACCATTTGCAATCATAAAATAGTCTAATATCTTCATTTTTTCAACATACGTAGCTATTACCCTCGAAAACTAAAACTTTTGAAATAGGAAAAGAGCCTTTAATCACATTCTTTACCATTTGCAATCATAAAATAGTCTAATATCTTCATTTTTTCAACATACGTAGCTATTACCCTCG
>NW_027067487.1:0-12687 GCF_032884065.1 Artemia franciscana | reverse complement strand
TAGGACATAGGCTATTATATATTTCCAATGCATCTATTGATTCTCAATTTTGTTACCATCAATACAATTTATATGTAAATAAGTTACATTGACAGTAATACAGTTATGTAAGCCATATCTAAAATAAGTGAAAAGGGTATCATCTTTGAGGATCTATAAAGACCTCAAAATTAAGTTTATAATAGGCTAGAAACAAATGTCACAATTGAATTTATGGTAAAATACTGATTCCAGAGGTAAGTTTGCAGTAAAACTGGTGCAAACAGTATTACTGGCTTCCATATAAAGTGAATAGGCTATACCACTTGATGCCTTTTTTAATGCTCTTTACAAATATAATAATTGCTTCTACTGCAAATTCAGATTTAAGCACTTTTTGACCTCTTAAAAATGACCTATATATGGGGTCATTACAAATCTGTAATAATTTAGAAACAAATTTGGGCTATTTATTTGCATATCAGGGGGTGGGGGTAAAGTATAGCATATATTAAATACGTAAACTAACCATTGCTGGTTTTTTTTTGTGCTGTTGCACTGGTGATCTCTTTTCTCATCAGATTCAATGTGCACAAACACATAAAAAAAAAACACAGCAATGGTTAGTTTACATATTTAATATATGCTATGCTTTACTCCCACCCCCCTGATGTGCAAATATATAGCCCAAATTTGTTTCTAAACTATTACAGATTTGTAATGACCCCATATATAGGTCATTTTTAAGAGGTCAAAAAGTGCTTTAAGAGGCCAAAAACTACGTAAATCTGAATGAAAGGTAAATCTACTGCACTTCTTGCAGTAGAAATGATTATTATATTTGTAAAGAGCATAAAAAAGGCATTGATTGGTATATTTACTTTATATGAAAGCTGGTAATAGTGTTTGTACCAGTTTTACTTAGTTTGCTTCTTAGCAATCTTAATATTCTGTTAATATAAAGGTCTAGGTTACCATATAGACTATTGTCTATTAGCCTACTCCTGTAAAGAAAGCTGTTGAAGGTCAAACATGAGACAGTATTATGGATTTTCTCAGTGTGTAGTAAAGTCATACAGATGACTTGTTTCTCTGAATAGTAAGAAAATAACAAAAAATCAATAATTTAACTCAACTAGGCTACTTTTTAAGACAGTAAAGCCACTGACCTAGACTTTTACAATTAGGAGGACAGAACTTCCATAAATACATTCAGGGCCTAAATAATGTCATGGGAAGGTATTTTCAAGCCCCTATCTCTACTCCTTTCTTGTTTCTCATGCTTAGAAAATTACTTAAAAGACCTAGGCCTATCTTAACTTTAGAAAAAACATGTGTTTTTGCTTAATTGGGTTTAAGTCTACTTTTCTTTGACTATGTTTTGAAAGCACAATTCCATTGATTTAAGTAGGTTTTCAAGCTACAATAGGATTTTTTTTCCAAATTAAAGTCTCATTTTTCAAATTGATTAAACCCATTTGGCAAAGACATAAGGCTCAAAACACTTTCTTTGGACATCAAACATGTTTTATATCTCTTTCAGAGTTTTACTTATATGTTACAGAGTTATTTGAAGGTCAAACCCTTTGGAGAGGGAAAAGGAGATGCAAATACTCCAAAAGACCTTCTTGATGAAAACTTTAGGGTTTGGATCCATTCCTGGAACTTTCATTTGTCTAATTCAACTACTTATTGTAAAGCCAGTCACCTAGAATTTTACAGTAGCTTGAATAGATTTGGAGCCAAAAAATGTGTTTTGCAATAATTTTAGTTGGAGTCTGCTTTTCTTGGACTCTAATTTTTAGAAAAAGCAATTCTAATGATCATTTTTTTTTCAAATTTCAGCCACAGTGTTATAAATTCTGCAAAACATTATAAACCAGGATTTAGCAAAGTTATGAGGATCAGACCAATTTTATCAGGCCTTCTGTTTACTGTTGATCTGTTTCTAAAGGTTTTGTTTTATAACATATTGTTTACCCAAGTTCATTAAAAGTCAGTGCCCAATGGAGAGGGAATGGTAGAGTAAGATACTTCAAAAGTTCTTCCAAGGGCACAGTTTAGGTTTTACAGAATTTCTAGAAATCTTATTTGGTACTTGTGTATTATTCAGAACATACTCAATAAGTGAAGTTAGGTTCTATCATGAAACAAACTACAATGCAGGTACATTTTAATTAAAAATTATATGTATAGAGGTGGTTAAGTTAAGTTAGTATTTGATATAATGCACCCCAACCCAATAATGTGCAAATATATAGCCTAAACTTTTGATAAAGCTAATAAAATAAACCGAAATATGATGAAAATATAATACTTTATTAGGAAAATTGTAAAATTACAACGTACCCAGAATGCAGAAATGCCTATAAGAATTGTGTTAAAAAGAGGTCTTCCTTCTGCCTTTACTGCCACCCACCACATGTACTCTACACTTTATTCTATCACTAAGCATAGCAATCTAAATTGAGTTCTGTCTTTGTTGCTATCAAACTGTATTTTCACATTGTAGTTTGTTTCACAAAAGAACCTAACTTCACTTATTGAGTGTGTTCTGAATAATACACAAGTACCTCTTATTCACCTAAGTCAACCACTTTCCAAGATAACAAGGTCTTCCTTATCTTGAGTTTGCCAAAAATTGTATTGAAGATAAGTATACATACCTGTATAAAATTTTGGGGGAAAATATCCTTTTCCCCCTAATTTTAGTTTAATTATACTTTGCTATGACTCAAAGTTCTGAAAGGACCATTCCCATGATTGATTAGGATATTAAGATATATTGGGAACAGTCATATATGAAGAATATTTATAACTTTGTGAAAGTTGATGATTGCCAGCCTCCATAATACACTTCACAGCTTGTTTCATAATCTATGGGAAGGGTAAGCTGCCAGAGGGCATGTCTGCTGTTTGAACTTGAAGTGTCTTAGAATACACAATTCCTCTTTTCATTTCAGTGATTAAGTGGCTATGATATAATATGTAATGCAAAAAGTGGTTGAGGAACCTGTGTATATGGGTTTAAATATAAAGAAGTTGATTTGACCTTTAAGAATCAAGGGCATGAAGTTGTTAGTTTAGAGTTGAGACATTCAAGTTTTTTCCAGAACGTTTGTTTTATTGCTATTTACTGTAGTCCTTAAAAGAGTGTTGATAGTTCTTTAAAAAATGAGAGCCTGCTCAGTTACTTTACTTACCTTTCCCCAGTTTCATCAAAATTGTGGTTGTTGGTGACTTTATTGCTCTAGGTATTGATTGATTATCACATGGTAAGTATGTTCTGATATGGTTTTTGGGCAAAGACTAATTCAAATGCTGGATAATAGTTTCTTTATCAACATGTTATTGAGCCTACTAGGTTCTGGATTGGATCAAATCTATCTATTTTGGACCTAAGCACACATCTGACCTAGATAGACTGGAATTGGTCTGCTGGGAAATCCAGCAGCTAATGTGCAACCTAATTCCTTGCTGGTAGCTCCTTTACTGTAAAATGAGTCACAGTTTGATTATTCATACATTGTAATGTAATAGTGTAGTAGTAGTACAGATTGCAATCCATAATGTAGTTTTAGAGGGCTGTGAAAAGTTTTCTTTGAGGCAGTATTGTAGATGGTGGTAAAAACATAAGAGCCTACCAAAATCTGTCCTGGATGAAATATTCATAAAAAATAGACTTTGGTGACATTGTTTGTTGGTTAAGGATGATAAATCCTGATGTGCTTATAAGAGAGCAAGAAATGTTGCAACAATCTCTCTGGAGTCATACACAGAATTAGTAGAGTCATCTATTATTGATTATCTGCAAAACTGTCCAAAGCGGTACTGGGAGTATGTAAATAGGGCCTTTAATGATAAATTACCATCATCTACAATCTTCAGTGATCTAGTCATTGGTGAATCTGTTCATGATGATAGGAGAAAGGCAACTATTTTTAATGAAACTATTTCACCATTTTTTGTAAAATCAGCTGCTCATGGGGAACCTAATTCCACGCTGATGGCTCCTTTACTGCAAAAGGAGTTGTAGTTTAATGATTTAGATGTATTATCTGAATATGTTAATAAGATTATACAGGATCTTTCTGTTGATAAAGCCCCTGATATTGACAGTGTTTCAAATATTATTGTGTGTGAATTGACTTCTTCCTTAGCCAGTCCTTTTGCTTCTCTTTTTAACCTTTGTTTAGATTATGGTAAATGCCCTGTTGCATGAGAAAAGGCAGTGATAAAACCTCTTCATAAGGGTGGACTTAGGTCAGATTTCAGTAACTATTGTCCTATTTCAAATATTTCAATTTTTTCTAGCATTATGGAAAAAGTAATTGTTGATCAGGTCCAAATTTATTTTGAAAATAAATAGCCTGCAGCATATAGCACAACATGGTTTTAGGCAAGGGTAACAGCAGAAAATTTTCAGGGGAGGGGGGCAGATGCCAAAATAGCAGTGGTGGTTTGGTGACAGGGGATTTTCAGGATGTTTTTTTATAGGAATAAGTTTATTTTTATATACACTAAAAAAACTAAAAACAGAACAATAAAATTGCATTTGAAATGAAACAAAATGCTGTAAATTTTCAATGACAAGGATTCCTGGCAAAGGGATCAATTTATTTAGTCAATAATATATTTAATTATTATGCATTTAATCTTAGAAGAAAATCAAATTCGAACCAAAATTACTGAAAGATTTATTACTTCCATTGATTACAACAGAGGTAGACTTGTCCTTATGCAATTTCAGGTGTCCTAGAATAGTTTACCGAAGGAGTTGAGATACTCAAAAATCATCCTGCCTGCATAGGTACCATGTTTTGATTTTATAACAGCCATCTATGTACCTCTGTCATAACAGGACAATTCTCTCCCTTGAACTAAAATCCCTCGCATATCCCACACATTAAAAAAAGGAAAAATAGAACAGCAAAAAAAAAACAAAATTTAAATTTAACTATCCAGCTGTTAAATCGACCCTCTTTCTTTTATTGTCCTATTCAACAAAATAAAATAAATAGGTTAAAAAAAATCATCACAATAGAATCTTATCTAATAGTTTGTGATATAAAACTGGAAGCCAAAGGGACTTGGCCCAATGTTCGCTAAAACTGAAAATGGAAATCTCCTGACAATTGCTGCATAAGCAGTATTGGCTTTTTATGCTGATTCTAACTATATAAAATTCTTTCAGTTTATTGTTACCCACCCAAAACCAAAAATCTGAGAAAAATTTGCCTGATCTTTGAAAAAGGGGAAACACCCCCTAAAAAGCATGCAATCCTATTGAAAATTTTTTTTCCCTGTGGTGATTGTACCAAACCGAAGGTCCAAGATAATTGGGAGGAAGCCTATTGAAACGTGAATTTAAAGTTCTTTTTTAAGTAGCCATATAGATTGGGGCAAGCGAACATCTTGTTTTTTGCCATTTTAGGACACTAAACTACAACTCACCTCAAAGATGATGAATTTGCATTCAATATAAAATTCTGAGAAGCTAATTGATTTAAAAGTATCAATAACTATATTTCAGTCCTCCCAGTTGCAAAAGAAAGAATGACCACTATGGCAGTACTGGAGTCATCCAAGTTGATTCACTTTATTTGGGATGAAATTTGGCTACTTTTGGTGACCTGTAATTGCTTATCAGCTACAATGTAGAGAGGATTGAATCATTGTTTAGGGGAGTAGGGTAGGTTCCTAAAAAACACATTTGAATGGACAAACTGCTTGCTCTTTATCATGCTTCAGAAAAATGTTGAAAGAGGGAGGGGCAAGTAGTAATTAATTAAAATGTTTCTCAATTTTCTCGTATAAATATTTGAATTGCCTGCTCACCCCTGCTTTTGAAAATCTTTTTGCTTTTAATAGAAACCGTCATGGTCATAATACAAGAAAAGCTGATAGCTTAACTCATGAGTTTAGGAGCATTCAAGGCATTTCTCCGATTTACTTGCTGTTAATTTTTTTCTGTAAATTTTTTTTCTGTCTTCTTCTTGTCTTTTTCCTCTTTCTCTTTTTTTCCTTTCTTCCTTCATCAGTTGAGTTTCTTTTGTATTGAGTAGCGTGATATGAACGTGGTTTTAATTAGCTGAGGGTGATAGCCTCGCTTGCCCTTACAAGCTTATTGCATTTCTTGGCAGGTGAATGGGGAATAGTGTTTGTTTTCTTTTCTTAATAAATGTATATCTCATATATCTATACAGCTAAAAGGTTACATTCCCATATCTAAAAGCACAGAGGTGGAAAAGGCAAAACAGGTCGTCATCAACTTGTATTTATCTATAAGAAAATGCTATTACAAAGGTTGTGACAGCTTCAGTTATGAAGAAGATCAAAAGTCTCACAGAATTTCCATCCATACCAACAACTATACCATAACCATAACATACCATAAACAACATACCATAACATACCATAACAACACTCCTTCTCATCCAACCGAAATTCTTTAGTAGTAAAATTAACAAGGATTTTTTACCAAATTGCTATTCGTCCCCAGTTTTTTAAGTATATTCAAATTTTATCCAAAATTGAAATCACAGATTTAAGTGTAGGACAGTACTAATCAACATAAAATTATTGATTTACACATTTTAAAAGCAACTAACCAGGGATTTAAGGGACCAGTACATCAAATTATATCTTGCTTAGGGCTGGGTATGATTTGGAAAACAATTAAAAATTAAGTAAAAAAAGGAGCTTTACAACTAAAATCAAGGAACGGATTTGAAACCTATTTGAACAGATTATACTTTATGTGAAGGGATCCATCTCCTCATTAGCTCCTTACTCTTTACTGTGAAGTTTGGCTTTTGTCCAGTCTGTTTAAGAACATTTGTAATTAAAAAAAAACAGATTTTTCAAAGCATTAAAAAACTTTTGTTTAATGAGCAAGGTGTTGAGAAGGGGGCAGTCCCCCTTATATACAGAGTAATTTCAATTTGTTTTAAGTTTTAAACTTGCTCCTTATTTGAGTTCAAAACAATTTCTATTTGTTCAACTACATTTCATGAAACTGTAAAGTTTTATGAATACAATACTTTTGGTACCGGTAACGTAGAAAAAACGAGCAATATTCCAATGATCTTTGTTTGGATTTTGATGGGTAATCAAACAGTTCATGGTAATGAAATGTAAGCAAGGAGTAACCTGGCTCAATAGTAACTAAAACATGAAAAAACGGAATTTTGATACCAATAGATGTATCAAAAGATTGATTTATTATGATAATTCCAAATATATAAGTTTTAGTAAGTTTAGTCTTACCCATCAAAAGCTACGAGCCTAAGAAAATTTGTCTGATTTTCGAAAAAAAAAAGGGAAAGACCATCTAGAAGCTATACAATTTTAATGAAAATCACACCAGTATATCAACAAACCCCACTGTAGAGGTTTCAAGCTCATATTTGCAAAAATGTGAAATTCTGTTATTTTTGCTAGAAAAAAAAACATGGATGTATGTTTATTTGTTTTTTTTTCCCAGGGGTGATTGTATCGACCCAGTTGGCCTAGAAAGTCAGGAGAAGGCTTATTCTAACGGAAATGAAAAGTTCTATTGCCCTTTTTAAGTGACCAAAAAATTGGAGGGCAACTTGGCCCCCTCCCATGCCACTTTTCCCAGAATAGTCTGATAAAAATTTTGAGATAGCTGTTTTGTTCAGCATAGTTGAAAGGCTTAATAAATATATCTTTGGAGGGAAAACAGCCCCCTACAGCCCCTGGGGAAACGTTTTTAATTTATAAAGTGTGTCCACTGTTTAAATGCATTTGTTATTGGGATGTATGCATACATTTTTGGGTGGGGAGGGGAAGATGAATTTTCTGCTGGGAGTATTTTGCATTTCTATGGAGAGGGAAGTTTCCAGGGGGTGAATTTTTCAGGGAAATTCTTACACTGGGGGAATTCACCAGAATTCCTATACAAGATTTCTTTATTTGTCTTGCTTTCTCTTTACCGGTTCAATTTTACACGTGGAGATGTCAAAGGTAATTGTCCTGGGTAAATTTCCGCCAGGATTGAATTGTCCAGAGGATATTTCTGTGGGGAGGGGGATTTTTTCGTAGAGGTGGAGCAAGATATGTTGGTATTATTTAAAGAATGATCAGAAATTAAGTAAAAAACAAACATGTTTTTTCATCTGAAAGTAAGAAGAAAAATTAAAACTTAAAACGAAATTATTACGTATATGAAGGGGGTTGCCCCTTCCTCAACACCTTGCTCTTTATGCTAAAGTTTGAATTTTGTCCCAGTTCTTTAAAAACGACTCGTGAAACACAAGGGTCGTTTCATTAGAACAACAAGTAACCTTTTTGTCAAAGTGCCAGAAACCTGTTGCGTGAAGAACGAGGTGTTGGGAGGAGGCAACCCCTCTCATATTCGTAATAATTTTTATTTGTTGTAAGTTTTAGTACTAATCCCTACTTTTTGTTAAAATAAAACTTGTTGTTTTATTTAATGAAGCTTAGAGACAAATATTTTTCTAAAGGAGATGGAAAAAGGATGTCAATTAAGGAAACAGTATATAAAAATTAAAACAAATTGGACGGATATTTTTTTAACAATATTCGCAGTTTTGAACTTAGTTATCAAACACTAAAATATTTAATGCCTTTAGACTCAGTGTTTGTAAAAAGTAACACATTATCAAAGTATTTTGTTCAAAGTAAAACATTAAAACTAAGATTGGGAAAAATCAAATAAAAGTTTCGAATTCAATGTTTTTAATTTAATTTCAAATACTAAAAAACAATATATTTGACACCTTTATACTTTATAATTGTAAAAAAGAAAATCTTTTTCAAAGTGACAACTAGATAAATAAAATTACTCTTCGAAAAAAAGATAATAAAACACAAAAAACGTATCTGTTCACGGGGAAAATACATAGATTCCTAGAATTCCATTCAGGGGAAACATTTCTGATCATAGTGCCTTCATATATCAGCTCGTGGGTGCTCTTTCAATGCAAGCAAAAGTTGACACCATATTTGTACCGAAATTGCCCCTTATTAATTTGCTTCCCTTATGTTTTCAATAATTATACGAACTTTAGGTGTGTACTGATAACTGCACTAATTACTACTAAACAAGTCCATATTTAGGATCACCATAAAAACCTGATTTGTTATTTATTTATCATTCATTGCTATGACGAATTTGATTTTTTTTTTGTTACTTCAACCAAATCATATAGAAAAATTGTTTGTGGAAAACGGGAAAGGGGTCACTCAGTCATTAAGTAGAACTGATATTTTCATTATTATGGGTCATCATCTATTGGCAGGTAGCCTACAATGGGGCAATACACATTTTGTATATGGTTTTTCGCTATTTTGCTCTCTTTCCTTTGGTTTCCTAATAATTACTTTATAGTCCAAAATTTCCAGAGAGGGGGCTAGGGCCCCTCCTGCCCCCCTGTCGGTGCCCAAGGTTTTAGAAAACATTGGTCTTGTAATACTCAGTTAATGGAAGTAATCAATGATTTTCAAATGATGGCTGAAATAGGTCAAATGTTTGATTGTGTTTACGTTGATTCTTATAAGGTAATTAGCAAAGTTCCAGAACTCACTGCTGGTAAAATTCACTGCTGATAAAATGCCAAAATTATGGGATTGGATTGAGAACTCTGGCTTTGATTACAGATTTCCTAACAGATAGGTCACAGAATGTTATGGTTGGTGAGGTCTAATCTAACCAGTGTAGTATAGTGTTTTGACTAGAGTTCCTCAGCGTAGTTGCTTGGGACCACTTTTGTTTTTTATACTTATAAATGGTTTGCCATGGGTAATTCAACATAGCAAAATTTAATTTTCTGCTGATGATGTAAGGTTTTATAGGGGCATGTCCATGCATGCAAAAAATGGGGTAGAATGGTAGCAATGCTACTTGGCAGTTTTCATGGCCTAGTGAAATTTCCCAGCAGACATAGTCAGAAAATCCTAGTGCTTCCACTATTCCTAAAATTTTGGGGATTTCTTCACAAAATTTTTATGTTTCCACAAAAAAGTTGGTTCTCTCAAATCACCTTTTGCCCAATGTTGCCACCCCTTGTGGTTTATCGCTAGTGACTATCCACCCCAAAGTGACTATCAATTTCACTTTGCTTGAGATAATTTTTTCACTACTTTCCAAAACTTTTGTCTCAGTTATTTTCTAAAGATCAAAAACTAGACAGAGACTGTTGAAATGTAGACCTTCCTTCCTATGTTAGTAAAAGCACAATGCTCATAATATTGTACCATGTCATCAAAGATTCTCTTTTGAGTCTTGGTAAAGAACTTTATCTGAATGCGTTTATGTTCAGTGTAATTCTGAACGTCAGTGCAAAGAGGGTTATTTTTTGACAGATGGATTGTGGGTTTTAATGTCGTTTTCGTTCGCCATTCTGTCTAATTGTCGAAGGTCTAAAAATATAAGGGAGTTAGAATGAAAAATAATTCTAAAATGAAAATGGTATACTTTACAAGACCATTCTAAAATCAAAGCATAACTTAGGATGGTACCTATGTAGAGAGGGTAGGGGGAATCTCACGGTAAATTTGGAGGTATTTTCCTAACTGAGCTGTGAATTAGGTGAACATTCCACTCAATGCTTTTTTTAAGCTCATTCCAAATATGATAGTCATTTTACTCGGAAACTAAATGACCCCTTAAGATGATGCCCTTTTATCTTATTTTGGGCTATAGAAAGGGGTTAACGTTAAAATATTGATTCATCATGATCCAATTGCAAAAAGAATTTACAAATCTTTTATGCATATTTACTTTTAGTTATTAGTGTCACTCTTGTTCAAACCTTTGCACCCATAAATTGAACAAACTGTGACAAAATCAAAAACGAGAAAAGCTCATGGGAAATATATAATTTGAGCTATATATTTGAGTATTAGGGGGAAAGAGTGGGTTGGGTTGGTTAAGAATTATGTAGCTACAATTAAAATGTGCAACTATTATTATCCTTCATATTATTAAGTAAGAATAATTTTCTTAAAATGCTTCCTTCTCAACAGCCCTAATTCTAGGCTTCTACCAAGGTGTTGGTCTAAGATATGTAATTTAAGCTGCTTCAAAAGAATTCAGAGCTGAAAATATCTCCTTGGAAGGTGTTTTCAAGCTCCTATTTCTACTCCCTCTGAACCGTCCTTTCTAAGGATTAGGAAACTGCATAAAGACAAGTTTATAGCCTACTTGTTTTAATCTTGGGAAGAAATAATTTTTTATGTAATTTTAGTTTGAGTTTGTTTTATCTTACTCTAGGTTTTGGACATAAAATGTTAATGTTAAATATATAATAAGTGAACACGTGAAGATTAAAGGAATTGGTCTTTCTGCCAGGATTCCTCACCATTTAAACTTCTGTTGAATTTTGCTTTATTTGGTTCATAAAAATAAGTACTTTCCTTTTTTTTTCTTGAGAATTTAATTTTTCATACCACCTTTTTATCTTCAAATGTATTCCCCTTCCTTTCTCCTCACCATTGCTATTCTAATGTCTTCCCTTGTAATTTTTTGGTGGGTGTCTATACTTGATTGAGTGGTTCAACTGCAGTTTAAGATCATTCTATGATCTAGGAAAATCTCTACTTTTTTCCTTGAGAATTTTATTTTTCATACAACCTTTATTTTCAAATGTATTCCCCTCCCTCTCCCATCACCATGGCTGTTCTGGTGCCTTCCCCATGTAATTATTTGGTGGGCGTCAATACTTGTTTGAGTGGTTCAAGTGCAGTTTAGGATCATTGTATGATATAGGAAAATCTTTTTTCCCTTTAGAATTATATTTTTCATATAACCTTTTATCTTCAAATTTATTTCCCTCCCTCTCCCATCACCATTGCTATTCTGGTGCCTTCTCCCTATAATTATTTGATGGGCGTCCATGCTTGTGTGGTTCAACTGTAGTTTGGGATCATTCTATGATTAGGAAACTAGTTAAGTAGGTGAATGAAATTTTATGGAATGCATATCCTATTCAATATAGGGCATTGGTAATTTGTTTAAATATTTTGGCCTACCTCCACAACTTCCATTCCTGGAACAATTATTAACCCTGTATGAAGGCTAATCCCAATATAGAAACAATAGAATTGAAAAAAAAATTGTCATAAAATTAAAGTTATCATTCAAACTCGTTCTAAATACAATCTTATTACCGTTAAATATTGCCTCCCTCCTATGCCCTTTTCTAATGAGACAAAAATTAGCTATAGACAATATTCAAAATCAGGGAATAGGTGATTAAAACAGAAGTGACCCCAAAAACAGGATTCATAAACTGTTGTGTATTAAAGCCAAAAGTTAAAATCTCGGTTATTAGTACCAGATTGTTTTCTTGTGTAGTTTTATATTATTATGGACTTGCTTCTCACGGACTGTTGGTCTTTATTTTATGTTCTGCTGCCTGATATCTGTGTTTGAAATTTGATCAAACAGTTTGTAGTAATCAGCGTTCGGACTCGCCTATAAATTCCAATAAATTCCTATATTCTAATGCACTCCTATAAAATGCCTATGTTTTGGCTAATATCCTATTATTCCTGTATTTTCGGCTTAAGAGCACAAATAACATTGCTCATGATTTGCAATTTTCACTTCTCTTTAAGTAAGCCAAGATGTGCTTTTCTTTTTGCTTTTGACTCTGTTGTAGACTGTGCTGTCTTTCGGTGTAGATTGATAATTAATTACAAATGTTGAGCTGTTTGAAC
>NW_027067486.1:0-12701 GCF_032884065.1 Artemia franciscana | reverse complement strand
AAAAGACTTTTTCACTATTCAATAAATAGATATCAATAGTAGATAGAACAGTGAAAGTTTGATTCTAGCTAGTCTATCTACTATTTCTATGAGTCATATGCAAGACGTCATTTTAAAAAAGACTTTTTCACTATTCAATAAATAGATATCAATAGTAGATAGAAAATAGAACAGTGAAAGTTTGATTCTAGCTAGTCTATCTACTATTTCTATGAGTCATATGCAAGACGTCATTTTAGAAAAGACTTTTTCACTATTCAATAAATAGATATCAATAGTAGATAGAACAGTGAAAGTTTGATTCTAGCTAGTCTATCTACTATTTCTATGAGTCATATGCAAGACGTCATTTTAGAAAAGACTTTTTCACTATTCAATAAATAGATATCAATAGTAGATAGAACAGTGAAAGTTTGATTCTAGCTAGTCTATCTACTATTTCTATGAGTCATATGCAAGACGTCATTTTAGAAAAGACTTTTTCACTATTCAATAAATAGATATCAATAGTAGATAGAACAGTGAAAGTTTGATTCTAGCTAGTCTATCTACTATTTCTATGAGTCATATGCAAGACGTCATTTTAGAAAAGACTTTTTCACTATTCAATAAATAGATATCAATAGTAGATAGAACAGTGAAAGTTTGATTCTAGCTAGTCTATCTACTATTTCTATGAGTCATATGCAAGACGTCATTTTAGAAAAGACTTTTTCACTATTCAATAAATAGATATCAATAGTAGATAGAACAGTGAAAGTTTGATTCTAGCTAGTCTATCTACTATTTCTATGAGTCATATGCAAGACGTCATTTTAGAAAAGACTTTTTCACTATTCAATAAATAGATATCAATAGTAGATAGAACAGTGAAAGTTTGATTCTAGCTAGTCTATCTACTATTTCTATGAGTCATATGCAAGACGTCATTTTAGAAAAGACTTTTTCACTATTCAATAAATAGATATCAATAGTAGATAGAACAGTGAAAGTTTGATTCTAGCTAGTCTATCTACTATTTCTATGAGTCATATGCAAGACGTCATTTTAGAAAAGACTTTTTCACTATTCAATAAATAGATATCAATAGTAGATAGAACAGTGAAAGTTTGATTCTAGCTAGTCTATCTACTATTTCTATGAGTCATATGCAAGACGTCATTTTAGAAAAGACTTTTTCACTATTCAATAAATAGATATCAATAGTAGATAGAACAGTGAAAGTTTGATTCTAGCTAGTCTATCTACTATTTCTATGAGTCATATGCAAGACGTCATTTTAGAAAAGACTTTTTCACTATTCAATAAATAGATATCAATAGTAGATAGAACAGTGAAAGTTTGATTCTAGCTAGTCTATCTACTATTTCTATGAGTCATATGCAAGACGTCATTTTAGAAAAGACTTTTTCACTATTCAATAAATAGATATCAATAGTAGATAGAACAGTGAAAGTTTGATTCTAGCTAGTCTATCTACTATTTCTATGAGTCATATGCAAGACGTCATTTTAGAAAAGACTTTTTCACTATTCAATAAATAGATATCAATAGTAGATAGAACAGTGAAAGTTTGATTCTAGCTAGTCTATCTACTATTTCTATGAGTCATATGCAAGACGTCATTTTAGAAAAGACTTTTTCACTATTCAATAAATAGATATCAATAGTAGATAGAACAGTGAAAGTTTGATTCTAGCTAGTCTATCTACTATTTCTATGAGTCATATGCAAGACGTCATTTTAGAAAAGACTTTTTCACTATTCAATAAATAGATATCAATAGTAGATAGAACAGTGAAAGTTTGATTCTAGCTAGTCTATCTACTATTTCTATGAGTCATATGCAAGACGTCATTTTAGAAAAGACTTTTCACTATTCAATAAATAGATATCAATAGTAGATAGAACAGTAAAGTTTGATTCTAGCTAGTCTATCTACTATTTCTATGAGTCATATGCAAGACGTCATTTTAGAAAAGACTTTTTCACTATTCAATAAATAGATATCAATAGTAGATAGAACAGTGAAAAGTTTGATTCTAGCTAGTCTATCTACTATTTCTATGAGTCATATGCAAGACGTCATTTTAGAAAAGACTTTTTCACTATTCAATAAATAGATATCAATAGTAGATAGAACAGTGAAAGTTTGATTCTAGCTAGTCTATCTACTATTTCTATGAGTCATATGCAAGACGTCATTTTAGAAAAGACTTTTTCACTATTCAATAAATAGATATCAATAGTAGATAGAACAGTGAAAGTTTGATTCTAGCTAGTCTATCTACTATTTCTATGAGTCATATGCAAGACGTCATTTTAGAAAAGACTTTTTCACTATTCAATAAATAGATATCAATAGTAGATAGAACAGTGAAAGTTTGATTCTAGCTAGTCTATCTACTATTTCTATGAGTCATATGCAAGACGTCATTTTAGAAAAGACTTTTTCACTATTCAATAAATAGATATCAATAGTAGATAGAACAGTGAAAGTTTGATTCTAGCTAGTCTATCTACTATTTCTATGAGTCATATGCAAGACGTCATTTTAGAAAAGACTTTTTCACTATTCAATAAATAGATATCAATAGTAGATAGAACAGTGAAAGTTTGATTCTAGCTAGTCTATCTACTATTTCTATGAGTCATATGCAAGACGTCATTTTAGAAAAGACTTTTTCACTATTCAATAAATAGATATCAATAGTAGATAGAACAGTGAAAGTTTGATTCTAGCTAGTCTATCTACTATTTCTATGAGTCATATGCAAGACGTCATTTTAGAAAAGACTTTTTCACTATTCAATAAATAGATATCAATAGTAGATAGAACAGTGAAAGTTTGATTCTAGCTAGTCTATCTACTATTTCTATGAGTCATATGCAAGACGTCATTTTAGAAAAGACTTTTTCACTATTCAATAAATAGATATCAATAGTAGATAGAACAGTGAAAGTTTGATTCTAGCTAGTCTATCTACTATTTCTATGAGTCATATGCAAGACGTCATTTTAGAAAAGACTTTTTCACTATTCAATAAATAGATATCAATAGTAGATAGAACAGTGAAAGTTTGATTCTAGCTAGTCTATCTACTATTTCTATGAGTCATATGCAAGACGTCATTTTAGAAAAGACTTTTTCACTATTCAATAAATAGATATCAATAGTAGATAGAACAGTGAAAGTTTGATTCTAGCTAGTCTATCTACTATTTCTATGAGTCATATGCAAGACGTCATTTTAGAAAAGACTTTTTCACTATTCAATAAATAGATATCAATAGTAGATAGAACAGTGAAAGTTTGATTCTAGCTAGTCTATCTACTATTTCTATGAGTCATATGCAAGACGTCATTTTAGAAAAGACTTTTTCACTATTCAATAAATAGATATCAATAGTAGATAGAACAGTGAAAGTTTGATTCTAGCTAGTCTATCTACTATTTCTATGAGTCATATGCAAGACGTCATTTTAGAAAAGACTTTTTCACTATTCAATAAATAGATATCAATAGTAGATAGAACAGTGAAAGTTTGATTCTAGCTAGTCTATCTACTATTTCTATGAGTCATATGCAAGACGTCATTTTAGAAAAGACTTTTTCACTATTCAATAAATAGATATCAATAGTAGATAGAACAGTGAAAGTTTGATTCTAGCTAGTCTATCTACTATTTCTATGAGTCATATGCAAGACGTCATTTTAGAAAAGACTTTTTCACTATTCAATAAATAGATATCAATAGTAGATAGAACAGTGAAAGTTTGATTCTAGCTAGTCTATCTACTATTTCTATGAGTCATATGCAAGACGTCATTTTAGAAAAGACTTTTTCACTATTCAATAAATAGATATCAATAGTAGATAGAACAGTGAAAGTTTGATTCTAGCTAGTCTATCTACTATTTCTATGAGTCATATGCAAGACGTCATTTTAGAAAAGACTTTTTCACTATTCAATAAATAGATATCAATAGTAGATAGAACAGTGAAAGTTTGATTCTAGCTAGTCTATCTACTATTTCTATGAGTCATATGCAAGACGTCATTTTAGAAAAGACTTTTTCACTATTCAATAAATAGATATCAATAGTAGATAGAACAGTGAAAGTTTGATTCTAGCTAGTCTATCTACTATTTCTATGAGTCATATGCAAGACGTCATTTTAGAAAAGACTTTTTCACTATTCAATAAATAGATATCAATAGTAGATAGAACAGTGAAAGTTTGATTCTAGCTAGTCTATCTACTATTTCTATGAGTCATATGCAAGACGTCATTTTAGAAAAGACTTTTTCACTATTCAATAAATAGATATCAATAGTAGATAGAACAGTGAAAGTTTGATTCTAGCTAGTCTATCTACTATTTCTATGAGTCATATGCAAGACGTCATTTTAGAAAAGACTTTTTCACTATTCAATAAATAGATATCAATAGTAGATAGAACAGTGAAAGTTTGATTCTAGCTAGTCTATCTACTATTTCTATGAGTCATATGCAAGACGTCATTTTAGAAAAGACTTTTTCACTATTCAATAAATAGATATCAATAGTAGATAGAACAGTGAAAGTTTGATTCTAGCTAGTCTATCTACTATTTCTATGAGTCATATGCAAGACGTCATTTTAGAAAAGACTTTTTCACTATTCAATAAATAGATATCAATAGTAGATAGAACAGTGAAAGTTTGATTCTAGCTAGTCTATCTACTATTTCTATGAGTCATATGCAAGACGTCATTTTAGAAAAGACTTTTTCACTATTCAATAAATAGATATCAATAGTAGATAGAACAGTGAAAGTTTGATTCTAGCTAGTCTATCTACTATTTCTATGAGTCATATGCAAGACGTCATTTTAGAAAAGACTTTTTCACTATTCAATAAATAGATATCAATAGTAGATAGAACAGTGAAAGTTTGATTCTAGCTAGTCTATCTACTATTTCTATGAGTCATATGCAAGACGTCATTTTAGAAAAGACTTTTTCACTATTCAATAAATAGATATCAATAGTAGATAGAACAGTGAAAGTTTGATTCTAGCTAGTCTATCTACTATTTCTATGAGTCATATGCAAGACGTCATTTTAGAAAAGACTTTTTCACTATTCAATAAATAGATATCAATAGTAGATAGAACAGTGAAAGTTTGATTCTAGCTAGTCTATCTACTATTTCTATGAGTCATATGCAAGACGTCATTTTAGAAAAGACTTTTTCACTATTCAATAAATAGATATCAATAGTAGATAGAACAGTGAAAGTTTGATTCTAGCTAGTCTATCTACTATTTCTATGAGTCATATGCAAGACGTCATTTTAGAAAAGACTTTTTCACTATTCAATAAATAGATATCAATAGTAGATAGAACAGTGAAAGTTTGATTCTAGCTAGTCTATCTACTATTTCTATGAGTCATATGCAAGACGTCATTTTAGAAAAGACTTTTTCACTATTCAATAAATAGATATCAATAGTAGATAGAACAGTGAAAGTTTGATTCTAGCTAGTCTATCTACTATTTCTATGAGTCATATGCAAGACGTCATTTTAGAAAAGACTTTTTCACTATTCAATAAATAGATATCAATAGTAGATAGAACAGTGAAAGTTTGATTCTAGCTAGTCTATCTACTATTTCTATGAGTCATATGCAAGACGTCATTTTAGAAAAGACTTTTTCACTATTCAATAAATAGATATCAATAGTAGATAGAACAGTGAAAGTTTGATTCTAGCTAGTCTATCTACTATTTCTATGAGTCATATGCAAGACGTCATTTTAGAAAAGACTTTTTCACTATTCAATAAATAGATATCAATAGTAGATAGAACAGTGAAAGTTTGATTCTAGCTAGTCTATCTACTATTTCTATGAGTCATATGCAAGACGTCATTTTAGAAAAGACTTTTTCACTATTCAATAAATAGATATCAATAGTAGATAGAACAGTGAAAGTTTGATTCTAGCTAGTCTATCTACTATTTCTATGAGTCATATGCAAGACGTCATTTTAGAAAAGACTTTTTCACTATTCAATAAATAGATATCAATAGTAGATAGAACAGTGAAAGTTTGATTCTAGCTAGTCTATCTACTATTTCTATGAGTCATATGCAAGACGTCATTTTAGAAAAGACTTTTTCACTATTCAATAAATAGATATCAATAGTAGATAGAACAGTGAAAGTTTGATTCTAGCTAGTCTATCTACTATTTCTATGAGTCATATGCAAGACGTCATTTTAGAAAAGACTTTTTCACTATTCAATAAATAGATATCAATAGTAGATAGAACAGTGAAAGTTTGATTCTAGCTAGTCTATCTACTATTTCTATGAGTCATATGCAAGACGTCATTTTAGAAAAGACTTTTTCACTATTCAATAAATAGATATCAATAGTAGATAGAACAGTGAAAGTTTGATTCTAGCTAGTCTATCTACTATTTCTATGAGTCATATGCAAGACGTCATTTTAGAAAAGACTTTTTCACTATTCAATAAATAGATATCAATAGTAGATAGAACAGTGAAAGTTTGATTCTAGCTAGTCTATCTACTATTTCTATGAGTCATATGCAAGACGTCATTTTAGAAAAGACTTTTTCACTATTCAATAAATAGATATCAATAGTAGATAGAACAGTGAAAGTTTGATTCTAGCTAGTCTATCTACTATTTCTATGAGTCATATGCAAGACGTCATTTTAGAAAAGACTTTTTCACTATTCAATAAATAGATATCAATAGTAGATAGAACAGTGAAAGTTTGATTCTAGCTAGTCTATCTACTATTTCTATGAGTCATATGCAAGACGTCATTTTAGAAAAGACTTTTTCACTATTCAATAAATAGATATCAATAGTAGATAGAACAGTGAAAGTTTGATTCTAGCTAGTCTATCTACTATTTCTATGAGTCATATGCAAGACGTCATTTTAGAAAAGACTTTTTCACTATTCAATAAATAGATATCAATAGTAGATAGAACAGTGAAAGTTTGATTCTAGCTAGTCTATCTACTATTTCTATGAGTCATATGCAAGACGTCATTTTAGAAAAGACTTTTTCACTATTCAATAAATAGATATCAATAGTAGATAGAACAGTGAAAGTTTGATTCTAGCTAGTCTATCTACTATTTCTATGAGTCATATGCAAGACGTCATTTTAGAAAAGACTTTTTCACTATTCAATAAATAGATATCAATAGTAGATAGAACAGTGAAAGTTTGATTCTAGCTAGTCTATCTACTATTTCTATGAGTCATATGCAAGACGTCATTTTAGAAAAGACTTTTTCACTATTCAATAAATAGATATCAATAGTAGATAGAACAGTGAAAGTTTGATTCTAGCTAGTCTATCTACTATTTCTATGAGTCATATGCAAGACGTCATTTTAGAAAAGACTTTTTCACTATTCAATAAATAGATATCAATAGTAGATAGAACAGTGAAAGTTTGATTCTAGCTAGTCTATCTACTATTTCTATGAGTCATATGCAAGACGTCATTTTAGAAAAGACTTTTTCACTATTCAATAAATAGATATCAATAGTAGATAGAACAGTGAAAGTTTGATTCTAGCTAGTCTATCTACTATTTCTATGAGTCATATGCAAGACGTCATTTTAGAAAAGACTTTTTCACTATTCAATAAATAGATATCAATAGTAGATAGAACAGTGAAAGTTTGATTCTAGCTAGTCTATCTACTATTTCTATGAGTCATATGCAAGACGTCATTTTAGAAAAGACTTTTTCACTATTCAATAAATAGATATCAATAGTAGATAGAACAGTGAAAGTTTGATTCTAGCTAGTCTATCTACTATTTCTATGAGTCATATGCAAGACGTCATTTTAGAAAAGACTTTTTCACTATTCAATAAATAGATATCAATAGTAGATAGAACAGTGAAAGTTTGATTCTAGCTAGTCTATCTACTATTTCTATGAGTCATATGCAAGACGTCATTTTAGAAAAGACTTTTTCACTATTCAATAAATAGATATCAATAGTAGATAGAACAGTGAAAGTTTGATTCTAGCTAGTCTATCTACTATTTCTATGAGTCATATGCAAGACGTCATTTTAGAAAAGACTTTTTCACTATTCAATAAATAGATATCAATAGTAGATAGAACAGTGAAAGTTTGATTCTAGCTAGTCTATCTACTATTTCTATGAGTCATATGCAAGACGTCATTTTAGAAAAGACTTTTTCACTATTCAATAAATAGATATCAATAGTAGATAGAACAGTGAAAGTTTGATTCTAGCTAGTCTATCTACTATTTCTATGAGTCATATGCAAGACGTCATTTTAGAAAAGACTTTTTCACTATTCAATAAATAGATATCAATAGTAGATAGAACAGTGAAAGTTTGATTCTAGCTAGTCTATCTACTATTTCTATGAGTCATATGCAAGACGTCATTTTAGAAAAGACTTTTTCACTATTCAATAAATAGATATCAATAGTAGATAGAACAGTGAAAGTTTGATTCTAGCTAGTCTATCTACTATTTCTATGAGTCATATGCAAGACGTCATTTTAGAAAAGACTTTTTCACTATTCAATAAATAGATATCAATAGTAGATAGAACAGTGAAAGTTTGATTCTAGCTAGTCTATCTACTATTTCTATGAGTCATATGCAAGACGTCATTTTAGAAAAGACTTTTTCACTATTCAATAAATAGATATCAATAGTAGATAGAACAGTGAAAGTTTGATTCTAGCTAGTCTATCTACTATTTCTATGAGTCATATGCAAGACGTCATTTTAGAAAAGACTTTTTCACTATTCAATAAATAGATATCAATAGTAGATAGAACAGTGAAAGTTTGATTCTAGCTAGTCTATCTACTATTTCTATGAGTCATATGCAAGACGTCATTTTAGAAAAGACTTTTTCACTATTCAATAAATAGATATCAATAGTAGATAGAACAGTGAAAGTTTGATTCTAGCTAGTCTATCTACTATTTCTATGAGTCATATGCAAGACGTCATTTTAGAAAAGACTTTTTCACTATTCAATAAATAGATATCAATAGTAGATAGAACAGTGAAAGTTTGATTCTAGCTAGTCTATCTACTATTTCTATGAGTCATATGCAAGACGTCATTTTAGAAAAGACTTTTTCACTATTCAATAAATAGATATCAATAGTAGATAGAACAGTGAAAGTTTGATTCTAGCTAGTCTATCTACTATTTCTATGAGTCATATGCAAGACGTCATTTTAGAAAAGACTTTTTCACTATTCAATAAATAGATATCAATAGTAGATAGAACAGTGAAAGTTTGATTCTAGCTAGTCTATCTACTATTTCTATGAGTCATATGCAAGACGTCATTTTAGAAAAGACTTTTTCACTATTCAATAAATAGATATCAATAGTAGATAGAACAGTGAAAGTTTGATTCTAGCTAGTCTATCTACTATTTCTATGAGTCATATGCAAGACGTCATTTTAGAAAAGACTTTTTCACTATTCAATAAATAGATATCAATAGTAGATAGAACAGTGAAAGTTTGATTCTAGCTAGTCTATCTACTATTTCTATGAGTCATATGCAAGACGTCATTTTAGAAAAGACTTTTTCACTATTCAATAAATAGATATCAATAGTAGATAGAACAGTGAAAGTTTGATTCTAGCTAGTCTATCTACTATTTCTATGAGTCATATGCAAGACGTCATTTTAGAAAAGACTTTTTCACTATTCAATAAATAGATATCAATAGTAGATAGAACAGTGAAAGTTTGATTCTAGCTAGTCTATCTACTATTTCTATGAGTCATATGCAAGACGTCATTTTAGAAAAGACTTTTTCACTATTCAATAAATAGATATCAATAGTAGATAGAACAGTGAAAGTTTGATTCTAGCTAGTCTATCTACTATTTCTATGAGTCATATGCAAGACGTCATTTTAGAAAAGACTTTTTCACTATTCAATAAATAGATATCAATAGTAGATAGAACAGTGAAAGTTTGATTCTAGCTAGTCTATCTACTATTTCTATGAGTCATATGCAAGACGTCATTTTAGAAAAGACTTTTTCACTATTCAATAAATAGATATCAATAGTAGATAGAACAGTGAAAGTTTGATTCTAGCTAGTCTATCTACTATTTCTATGAGTCATATGCAAGACGTCATTTTAGAAAAGACTTTTTCACTATTCAATAAATAGATATCAATAGTAGATAGAACAGTGAAAGTTTGATTCTAGCTAGTCTATCTACTATTTCTATGAGTCATATGCAAGACGTCATTTTAGAAAAGACTTTTTCACTATTCAATAAATAGATATCAATAGTAGATAGAACAGTGAAAGTTTGATTCTAGCTAGTCTATCTACTATTTCTATGAGTCATATGCAAGACGTCATTTTAGAAAAGACTTTTTCACTATTCAATAAATAGATATCAATAGTAGATAGAACAGTGAAAGTTTGATTCTAGCTAGTCTATCTACTATTTCTATGAGTCATATGCAAGACGTCATTTTAGAAAAGACTTTTTCACTATTCAATAAATAGATATCAATAGTAGATAGAACAGTGAAAGTTTGATTCTAGCTAGTCTATCTACTATTTCTATGAGTCATATGCAAGACGTCATTTTAGAAAAGACTTTTTCACTATTCAATAAATAGATATCAATAGTAGATAGAACAGTGAAAGTTTGATTCTAGCTAGTCTATCTACTATTTCTATGAGTCATATGCAAGACGTCATTTTAGAAAAGACTTTTTCACTATTCAATAAATAGATATCAATAGTAGATAGAACAGTGAAAGTTTGATTCTAGCTAGTCTATCTACTATTTCTATGAGTCATATGCAAGACGTCATTTTAGAAAAGACTTTTTCACTATTCAATAAATAGATATCAATAGTAGATAGAACAGTGAAAGTTTGATTCTAGCTAGTCTATCTACTATTTCTATGAGTCATATGCAAGACGTCATTTTAGAAAAGACTTTTTCACTATTCAATAAATAGATATCAATAGTAGATAGAACAGTGAAAGTTTGATTCTAGCTAGTCTATCTACTATTTCTATGAGTCATATGCAAGACGTCATTTTAGAAAAGACTTTTTCACTATTCAATAAATAGATATCAATAGTAGATAGAACAGTGAAAGTTTGATTCTAGCTAGTCTATCTACTATTTCTATGAGTCATATGCAAGACGTCATTTTAGAAAAGACTTTTTCACTATTCAATAAATAGATATCAATAGTAGATAGAACAGTGAAAGTTTGATTCTAGCTAGTCTATCTACTATTTCTATGAGTCATATGCAAGACGTCATTTTAGAAAAGACTTTTTCACTATTCAATAAATAGATATCAATAGTAGATAGAACAGTGAAAGTTTGATTCTAGCTAGTCTATCTACTATTTCTATGAGTCATATGCAAGACGTCATTTTAGAAAAGACTTTTTCACTATTCAATAAATAGATATCAATAGTAGATAGAACAGTGAAAGTTTGATTCTAGCTAGTCTATCTACTATTTCTATGAGTCATATGCAAGACGTCATTTTAGAAAAGACTTTTTCACTATTCAATAAATAGATATCAATAGTAGATAGAACAGTGAAAGTTTGATTCTAGCTAGTCTATCTACTATTTCTATGAGTCATATGCAAGACGTCATTTTAGAAAAGACTTTTTCACTATTCAATAAATAGATATCAATAGTAGATAGAACAGTGAAAGTTTGATTCTAGCTAGTCTATCTACTATTTCTATGAGTCATATGCAAGACGTCATTTTAGAAAAGACTTTTTCACTATTCAATAAATAGATATCAATAGTAGATAGAACAGTGAAAGTTTGATTCTAGCTAGTCTATCTACTATTTCTATGAGTCATATGCAAGACGTCATTTTAGAAAAGACTTTTTCACTATTCAATAAATAGATATCAATAGTAGATAGAACAGTGAAAGTTTGATTCTAGCTAGTCTATCTACTATTTCTATGAGTCATATGCAAGACGTCATTTTAGAAAAGACTTTTTCACTATTCAATAAATAGATATCAATAGTAGATAGAACAGTGAAAGTTTGATTCTAGCTAGTCTATCTACTATTTCTATGAGTCATATGCAAGACGTCATTTTAGAAAAGACTTTTTCACTATTCAATAAATAGATATCAATAGTAGATAGAACAGTGAAAGTTTGATTCTAGCTAGTCTATCTACTATTTCTATGAGTCATATGCAAGACGTCATTTTAGAAAAGACTTTTTCACTATTCAATAAATAGATATCAATAGTAGATAGAACAGTGAAAGTTTGATTCTAGCTAGTCTATCTACTATTTCTATGAGTCATATGCAAGACGTCATTTTAGAAAAGACTTTTTCACTATTCAATAAATAGATATCAATAGTAGATAGAACAGTGAAAGTTTGATTCTAGCTAGTCTATCTACTATTTCTATGAGTCATATGCAAGACGTCATTTTAGAAAAGACTTTTTCACTATTCAATAAATAGATATCAATAGTAGATAGAACAGTGAAAGTTTGATTCTAGCTAGTCTATCTACTATTTCTATGAGTCATATGCAAGACGTCATTTAATATAGATGACTAGCTAGAAAAACTTTCACGTCTATCTACTATGATTCTAGCT
>NW_027067485.1:0-12715 GCF_032884065.1 Artemia franciscana | reverse complement strand
TTTTTGCCTTTTTTTTTAGTTTTTTGTCCTGGTCGCTTTCTCTTTGAGTGTCGTCATTTATTAGTTTTTTCCTTTTTTTTTTAGTTTTTTATTGGTTTTTACCTTTATTTTAGCTTATTTTTCAGTTTTTTTCCTTTTTTTTAGTTTTTTTTTATTTTTTATTTTTTTTAGTTTTTACCTTTTTTTAGTTTTTTTAGTTTTTTTAGTTTTTTAGCTTTTTTACTTTTTTTATTAGTTTTTAGTTTTTTTTTTGTAGTTTTTGCCTTTTTTTAGTTTTTTCAGTTTTTTTTTTTAGTTTTTTATTGGTTTTTACCTTTATAGTTTTTTTAGTTTTTTAGCTTTTTTATTTTTTTTATTAGTTTTTAGTTTTTTTTGTAGTTTTTGCCTTTTTTTAGTTTTTTCAGTTTTGACGTCACCTAATCCAGTTTTTTCAGGTGACGTCACCTGACACATCCATCCACACATCCATCCATCCATCCATCCACAGACAACTTATTTTTATATATATAGATATATATATATATATATATATACTAGCTGTTGGGGTGGCGCTTCGCGCCACCCCAACACCTAGTTGGTGGGGGCGCTTCGCGCCCCCCCCAAGCCCCCCCGCGCGCGTAAGTCGTTACGCGCCATAATAGTTACGCGCCATTGTAGTTGTGTCCCTATGTCCCACCTGTGAATATAGATAGATATATATATATGGTTTTAACTACGTAAAACTTGCGAATATACAACATTCTTTGCTGTCCCATTGTCTTTGCATATAAATAGATTGTCAGGTTTACCGACTCTTGAACATGCAACATATAATGGTCCATGGGAAAACAATCTGTATTCAGATCTATACCTCATGATTCTAATGATTGCCCTTGAGCTTTGTTGATGGTGATTGCTAATCGACCATTCCCTGTCCCGGTGTCCCGGTCGTCATTTACATCCCCCTGTTTCCCCCGGTGTCCCCGTTGTAGTTGTGTCCCTGTGTCCCGGTCGTCATTTATATTCCCTGTGTCCCGGGTCCCGGTCGTCATTTGTATCCCGGTGTCCCGGTCTGTATATACATTCGTTTTTTAGTTTTGTTTTTCTCCTTTATTTTTTTCCTTTTTTTTTCTTTTTTAGCTTATTTAGATTTTTAGATTTTTTAGTTTTTTTATTAGTTTTTAGTTTTTTTTCTTTTTAGTTTTTTTGTCCCGGTCGTCATTTATATCCCCCTGTTTCCCCCGGTGTCCCCGTTGTAGTTGTGTCCCTGTGTCCCGGTCGTCATTTATATTCCCTGTGTCCCGGTCGTCATTTGTATCCCGGTGTACCGGTCTGTATATACATTCGTTTTTTAGTTTTGTTTTTCTCCTTTATTTTTTTCCTTTTTTTTTCTTTTTTTTATACTCCCTGTGTCCCGGTGCTTTGTTGATTGCTAATCGAACATTCCTTTTGTCCTGGTCGCTTTCTCTTTGAGTGTCGTCATTTATTTTTTTCTTTTTAGTTCTTTTAGTTTTTACCTTTTTTAGTTTTTTTTAGTTTTAGTTTTTTTAGTTTTTTACCTTTTTTTAGTTTTTTTAGTTTTTTTTAGTTTTTTAGCTTTTTTATTTTTTTTATTAGTTTTTAGTTTTTTTGTAGTTTTTGCCTTTTTTTTAGTTTTTTTAGTTTTTTAGCTTTTTTATTAGTTTTTAGTTTTTTTTGTAGTTTTTGCCTTTTTTTAGTTTTTTTTAGTTTTTTAGCTTTTTTATTTTTTTTATTAGTTTTTAGTTTTTTTTGTAGTTTTTTGCCTTTTTTTCTCTTTGAGTGTCGTCATTTATTAGTTTTTGCCTTTTTTTCTCTTTGAGTGTCGTCATTTATTAGTTTTTTCCTTTTTTTTTTTAGTTTTTTATTGGTTTTTACCTTTATTTTAGCTTATTTTTCAGTTTTTTCCTTTTTTTTAGTTTTTTTTTATTTTTTATTTTTTTTAGTTTTTTACCTTTTTTTAGTTTTTTTAGTTTTTTTAGTTTTTTAGCTTTTTTACTTTTTTTATTAGTTTTTAGTTTTTTTTTGTAGTTTTTGCCTTTTTTTAGTTTTTTCAGTTTTTTTTAGTTTTTTTTTGTAGTTTTTGCCTTTTTTTAGTTTTTTTTAGTTTTTTAGCTTTTTTATTTTTTTTATTAGTTTTTAGTTTTTTTTGTAGTTTTTGCCTTTTTTAGTTTTTTCAGTTTTGACGTCACCTGATCCAGTTTTTTCAGGTGACGTCACCTGACACATCCATCCACACATCCATCCACAACTTATTTTTATATATATAGATATATATATATATATATATATATATGGTTTTAACTACGTAAAACTTGCGAATATACAACATTCTTTGCTGTCCCATTGTCTTTGCATATAAATAGATTGTCAGGTTTACCGACTCTTGAACATGCAACATATAATGGTCCATGGGAAAACAATCTGTATTCAGATCTATACCTCATGATTCTAATGATTGCCCTTGAGCTTTGTTGATGGTGATTGCTAATCGACCATTCCCTATGTCCCGGTCGTCATTTATATTCCCAGTATCCCGGTCGTCATTTGTGTCCCAGTGTTCCAGTCTGTAATTTCTCTTTGAGCGTCCCGTTCGTCTTTGTTTGATGGTGAGCTTTGTTGCCCCTTGAGCTTTGTTGATGGTGATTGCTAATCGAACATTGCCTGTGTCCCCGTCGTCATTTATGTCCCCCCCTGTGCCCCCGGCGTCACCGTTGTAGTTGTGTCCCTGCGTCCCGGTCGTCATTTATATTCCCTCTGTCCCGGTCGTCATCCCGGTATACATTCGTTTTTGAATTGGTATAAGATGAAATAAATTTTTAATTTTTTCCCTTTTTTTCCTTTTAGTTTTTTTTTATTGGTTTTGACCTTTTTTTAGGTTTTTTAGTTTTTTTATTTTTTCTTTTTAGTTTTTTTTGAAGTTTTTATCTTTTTAGTTTTTTTTTTTTTAGTTTTCTTTTTCTCCTTTATTTTTCAGTTTTTTCTTTTTTTATTTTTTTTTTCTTTTTTAGTTCTTTTAGTTTTTACCTTTTTTAGTTTTTTAGATGAAAATTTTTTTTAGTTTTTTTCCTTTTTTTCTTTTTAGTTTTTTATTGGTTTTTACCTTTTTTTTAGCTTTTTCAGTTTTTTTTCGTTTTTTCTTTTTACATTTTTAGTTTTTATCTTTTTTATTTTTTTTTATTTTTATTAATTTTATTAGTTTTCTTTTTCTCTTCTATTTTTCAGTTATTTCCTTTTTTTTAAGTTTTTTTTTAGTTTTTAGTTTAGGTTTTTTTTTAGTTTTTAGTTTTTTAGTTTTTTTTAGTTTTTTTAGTTTTTTAGCTTTTTTATTTTTTTATTAGTTTTTAGTTTTTTTGTAGTTTTTGCCTTTTTTTAGTTTTTTCAGTTTTTTTTTTAGTTTTTAGTTTTTTATCTTTTTTAGCCTAACCAGGATTTGAACCTGGGACCTCTTTTTCTTTTTTAGTTCTTTTAGTTTTTACCTTTTTTAGTTTTTTTTAGTTTTTTAGATGAAAATTTTTTTAGTTTTTTTCCTTTTTTTCTTTTTAGTTTTTTATTGGTTTTTACCTTTTTTTTTAGCTTTTTTAGTTTTTTTCGTTTTTTCTTTTTACTTTTTTTTTAGTTTTAATCTTTTTTATTTTTTTTTAATTTTTATTCTTAATTTTATTACTTTTCTTTTTCTCTTCTATTTTTCAGTTTTTTCCTTTTTTTTAAGTTTTTTTTTAGTTTTTAGTTTTTTAGTTTTTTTTTCCTTTTTTTCTTTTTAGTTTTTTATTGTTTTTTACCTTTTTTTTTAGCTTTTTTAGTTTTTTTTTCGTTTTTTCTTTTTACTTTTTTTTTTAGTTTTTATCTTTTTTATTTTTTTTTATTTTATTCTTAATTTTATTAGTTTTCTTTTTCTCTTCTATATTTCAGTTTTTTCCTTTTTTTTAAGTGTTTTTTTTAGTTTTTAGTTTTTTTAGTTTTTTAGTTTTTTTAGTTTTTTAGCTTTTTTAATTTTTTTATTAGTTTTTAGTTTTTTTTGTAGTTTTTGCCTTTTTTTAGTTTTTTCAGTTTTTTTTTTAGTTTTTAGTTTTTTACCTTTTTTAGCCTAACCAGGATTTGAACCTGGGACGTCACCTGATCCACAGATCCACAGACAACTTATTTTTATATATATAGAAGATATATATATATATATATATATTGACTACGTTGTTTTTGACTACGTAAAACTTGCGAATATACAACATTCTTTGCTGTCCCATTGTCTGTGCATATAAATAGATTGTCAGGTTTACCGACTCTTGAACATGCAACATATAATTGTCCATGGGAAAAACAATCCGTATTCAGATCTATACGTCATTTTTCTAATGATTGCCCTTGAGCTTTGTTGCTGGTGATTGCTAATCGAACGTACCCTGTGTCCCGGTCGTCATTTTTGTCCCGGTGTCCCTGTCTGTAATTTCTCTTTGAGTGTCCCGGTCGTCATTTATATTCCTTGTGTCCCGGTCGTCATTTGTGTCCTGGTGTCCTGGTCTGTAGTCTCATCTTTTAATGACGTCATATACAATGCCTTATATACTTATAATGACGTCATATGCAAACCCATAAACAAACAAAAATGCATACATACAACTTATTTATATATATATATATATATATATATATATATATATATATATAGATATAGTTTCTTTTTTAGTTTTGCATCTTTTTTAATTTTTTTAGCTTTTTTTCTTTTTAGTTTTTTACCTTTTTTATTTTTTTCCTTTCTTTAATGTTTTTTTTAGGTTTTTTCTTTTTTTTAGTTTTTTTCGCGCCATATTAGTTACGCGCCATTGTAGTTGTGTCCCTGTGTCCAACCTGTGAATATAGATAGATATATATGTATATGTTTTTGACTACGTAAAACTTGCGAATATACAACATTCTTCGCTGTCCCATTGTTTGTGCATATAAATAGATTGTCAGGTTTATCGACTCTTGAACATGCAACATATAATTTTCCATGGGAAAAACAATCCGTATTCAGATCTATACCTCATTTTTCTAATGATTGCCATTAAGCTTTGTTGATGGTGATTGCTAATCGAACATTCCCTGTGTCCTTGTCGTCATTTATGTATCCCCCCTGTACCCCCGGGCGTCCCCGTTGTAGTTGTGTCCCTTTGTCTCGGTCGTCATTTATATTCCCTGTGTCCCGGTCGTTATTTGTGTCCCGGTGTCACAGTCTGTAATTTCTCCTTGAGTGTCCCGGTCGTCATTTATATTCCCGGTGTCCCGGTCGTCATTTGTGTCCTTGTGTCCCGGTCTGTAATTTTGTCAGTCGACAAACACCTTCATGACGGCATAAAGCTCAATCCTTATAATGAGGTCAATCGACAAACATGACGTCAGTCGACAAACAAACATGACGTCAGTCAACACACAAACAAACAACTTATTTTTAAAAAATATATAAGAGAAAATAGATAAGTTGTTTGTGTGTTGTGTGTTGACTGACGTCATGCATGTTTGTCGACTGACGTCATTGCAAAGATTGAGCATTATGCCGTCATGAAGTTGTTTGTCGACTCACGCATGTTTGTTCTGACGTCAAAGGCTTTGTATATAACGTCATTATAAGTATATAAGAAGGCCTTTCAAAGACAAATTTTTAATATAGATTTTTAAATGACAGAAGAACCTACAATGACAACAGCCGAGGAAGCTGCTCAAAGAGTCTATGCCAAAAGGCTTGAGATTAATAGAGAAAGTATGAAAAGAAAGCGTGCCGAGGAATCACAGGCTAATAGAGAAAGTATGAAAAGAAAGCGTGCCGAGGAATGACAACAACAGCGTGAAAACAGGCTTGTGTCTCAAAGAGAAATCACCAAAAGAAAGCGTGCGGAGGAATCACAAGAGCAACCAAGAAATTTTCGCCTGACATTCAGGTACAACCCAGTCGATGATTATAGCTTGATTAGACGTGTTGAAATCGGGACTATGTCTAAAATTTGTCCCTACCGCAAGTCCTTAAAATTTAATGATTAAACAATGGGAATGTTTTGCGCCTCAGGAAAAGTTAAACTTCCTCAACTGGCTGCACCACCAGAGCCATTGAAGACTTTCCTTACTGGAACTACTTCAGAATCTAAGCGTTTTTTGTCACAAATCAGAAAATATAACTCATGTTTCCAAATGACGTCGTTTGGAGCCCAAATCGAAAATCCAGATCAATTTAAGTCTACTTTCAAAGTAAAAGGGCAAATTTATCATAGAGTAGGGTCCCTTCTACCATTCTCAGGCGAGAATCGTAAATTTTTGCAATTGTACTTCATCAGTGATAGAAATTCTGAATTGAATGCACGTTGCAAAATTTCTCCCAACGTTGAAAGGACAATCGTTTCCCAATTGCAACATCTTTTCCACGAAAATAATAATTTAGTGCGTCTGTTCAAAACAGCCATCGATTTGATGCCTACTGATACGCATAAAATTGTTATTTCCGCTGACAAAATGCCTCCTGGCCAACATGTGCGTAGATATAATGCTCCAACTATCGACGAAGAGGCAATCGTTAGGGTCGGTGATCAGTTTTTACCTCGAGATGTTATTCTTCATAAGCCAAACGCTCAGTTGGTAAGAATTGGGGATCATTAAGAATCATTTTTGGGGATGGAGCCGACGGCTATCGCTTAATAATAAATTGCAAGATCCATCCAGTAACAAACAATCGTATCAGAAATGCAGCGCAATGCATTATTATTCCTATAGACTAATGATTTGCCAGGATGAAGACAATTATATTTTAAAATATCGTCAATTGTTTCACCAATACATCGTTGATATGTATGCAAAAATTGAATCAGAACGTTTGCTATTTATCCGTCTGAATCAGACCAAGCTCCGCTCTGAACAATACATTCATTTGCGAGATGCAGTTGTAAATGACGGTAATCCACAAACGTTGGAAGATTAAAGATTTTACCCTCGTCACATGCTGGCAGTCCCCATCATATGCATGAATATGCTCAAGATGCTATTGCGTATGTTCGTCTTTATGGTCGTCCAGATTTATTTGTTACATTTACATGTAATCAATCTTGGGACGAGATACGGCAGCTTTTATTTCAAGGACAATCGGCGGTTCATAGACATGACATTACGGCCCGTGTCTTCCGGCAAAAGTTGAAATCACTGATAAACTACATAGTAAAACTTAAAGTGTTTGGGTCAGTGCGATGCTGGATGTATTCAGTGGAATGGCAAAAACGAGGATTGCCACACGCACATATTTTAATCTGGCTACATGATAAAATTACCATGCATGGCCAAAGGAAGCTGCACAAAGCAATATCCTCGACTTTTAGTACCCAACACAATTACTGGCAATGATGCTTACCCACAATATAGAAGAAGATCTACTGAAGATGGAGGTAAAAGAGCAATAATAAAGAAGCATAACAGTACCACCATCGAAGTAGATAATCAGTGGGTTGTTCCATATTCACCTTTATTGTCAGAAACATTGAATGCACACATAAACGTTGAATAATGTAACTTCGTAAAGGCAATTAGATACATATGTAAGTACGTCACAGAAGGCAGTGACATGGCAGTTTTTGGCTTGCAGACCGAAATCAGTGATATCGATGAAATCGTACAATATAAGGCTGGAATATACAATAGCAGTAATGAAGCTGTTTGGCGAATTCTATAATTTTCTATACATGAACGAAGTCCAGCTGTTGTTCACTTAGGGGTACATTTACAGAATGGACAACGTGTGTACTTTTTAGAATGCAACGTGCGACAAAGAGCCCTGAATCCACCGGATACAACGTTGACTGCTTTCTTTTTGTTGTGTCAAAATGATTCTTTTGCAAAACATCTGCTGTATACTGAAGTGCCTTCTTATTACACGTGGAATGCTAAAAATAAAGTATTTGAACGTCGAAAACAGGGCAAGTCGGTCGACGGCCAACCTACCATCTTCAAAGACACCACGATAGAAAGACTACACTATTCACTCCAATCAACATGAATGCTTCTTTATCCGCCTGCTTTTGGTGAGTGTACCCGGTACGACGTCCTTTGAATATTTGAGAACTGTAAACGGTATTATACATGACACTTATCGTAGTGCATGCCAAGCTCTGAATTTATTGGAGAATGATCAACATTGGGATAACTGTATCAATGACGCGTGCGAAACGTACACTCCAAGTCAAATTCGTGCATTGTTTGGAATCGTACTAACAACTTGCTCTCCTTCAGCTCCTACAGAGTTATGGGGAAAATATAAATCGAAAATGGCCTAGGATATACTCCATCGAAAACGGATAGAGACGTCAGATATGACTTTTGATTTTACATCAGAAATTTATAACTACACTTTAGTTATTATTGAAGATTTGTGCGTATGTATGGCAAACAAACCTCTTCGGGGTTTGGGAATGCCTTCACCTAACGTAACGCTGCTGCTTAAACATGTGTAGAATTGGATTGTGAACAAAATTACAGCACGAGTGATCTATTGTCGTATTTACAAAATAACATTTGTAAGTTAAAGTCTGAGCAAAAGGACTTTTATGATAAGATAATGCATTGTGTCAATAACAACGTTAGAGAAATTTTTTTTTTGGATGCGCCAGGAGTTACTGGTAAAACATTTGTGATAAAATTGATTCTGGCATCAATTCGATCAAAAAATTATATAGCGTTGGCAATTGCGTCGTCCGGAATAGCCACAACGTTGCTGCCTGGTGGAAGAACTGCTCATTCCGCTTTGAAATTGCCTCTAAATTTTCATTCTACAGAAACTACCACGTGCAATATTTCGAAATCATCAGGGATGGGTAAAGTATTGCAGCAATGCAAACTTATTATTTGGGACGAGTGCACAATGGCACACAAAAAATCGCTTGAGGCTCCGGATCAATCATTGAGAGATTTGCGAGGGAATTCGAAACCCTTTGGCAGCACATTAATATTGCTTGCGGGAGATTTCAGGCAAACATTACCTATAATACCTAAGATCAACCCCTGCAAACAAAATGAATGCTTGCCTGAAAAATTCTAATTTATGGTCACACGTAAAGACATTAAAATTAACTACAAATATGCGTGTCCGATTGCAAAACGATGACTCTGGTCAAACATTTCATATCAGTTGCTGGCAATTGGAAACGGAAAGCTCCCAGTAGACTCAATTTCAGGACGTATACAACTACCTGCATAATTCTGTAATTTAGTGACGTCCAAGAATGAATTGATTGAAAAAGTATTTCCGAATATTCTAACCTATTATAAAAATCATAAATGGCTAAAAGATCGAGCGATTCTGGCAGCCAAGAATAAAGACGTCCACGAAATCAACAATATTGTTTCAACCAAGATTCGAGAATAGGCAGTCCTTTACAAGTCAGTCGACACACTTCTGGAACCAAATGAAGCGGTTATTAATCCATCTGAATTTTTAAATTCCCTGGATCTCCCAGGGTCTCCACCACACGTGCTACAACTAAAAATAGGCGTACTAATAATACTGTTACGAATTATTAACCCACGAAAGCTTTGCAAAGGCACGTGACATGTCGTAATAAAATGGAAAACGTAATAGAGGCAACAATCTTGACAGGGCCTTTTGAGGGTAAGGCTGTTCTTATTCCTCGCATTCCCATGATTCCAACGGATCTGCCTATTCAATGTAATAGATTAAAATTCCCAATTTCGATTAACATTTGCAATCACCATCAACGAAGCTCAAGGGCAATCATTAGAAAAACGCGGTATAGATCTTAATACAGATTGTTTTTTCCATGGACAAGTGTATGTTGCATGTTCGAGGGTCGGTAAACATGACAATCTATTTATATACATAGACAATGGGACAGCAAACAATGTTGTAGATTCGCAAGTTTTACTTAATTTATAGTGTATATGTGGGTTTGCATATGACGTCATTATAAGTATATAAGACTTTGTATATGCACAGACAATGAGACAGCGAAAAATGTTGTATATTCGCAAGTTTTACGTAGTAAAAAAAACACACACATATATATATATATATATATATATATATATATATATATATATATATATATATATATATATATATATATATATATATATATATATATATATAAAAATAAGTTGTCTGTGGATCTGTGGATCGAGGATCAGGTGACGTCATGTTTCGGCTGACGTCATGAAATTAGTTGCCATCATTTTTGCTTTGAAGGTGACGTCATTCAAGTTATATAAGACATATGTTCGCGTAGAATTCTATTAATGTTTAAGTTTACAATGACTGATGAAGATGCTCAAAGAGTCTATGCCAAAAAACTTGCTGCTGATAGAGAAAGTCAGAAAAGAAAGCGTGCCGAGGAATCAAAAGAACAGCAAGGAAACAGGCTTGAGGCTAAAGAACGCAAAACCGCGCAGTTAGATGAAGATCCACCTGGACAGCGAGAGTCAAAACATATTAAAAGTGAAAATGATAGCGATGATGATTGGGTTTGGGATTTTGACTTGGATAAGGTCATCAATGACTACCAGATTTTAGTTAAAAAAACAAAGGTTCGGCGATATGTATTTCATAGTGAAGCTGAAAAATAAAGAAGAAAAAGAAAACTGAAAAAAGAAAAAAGAGAAATTACAGACTGGGATACCGGGACACAAATGACGACCGGGACACAGGGAATATAAATGGAGACCAGGACACAGGTATTTAAGAATATCGTTCAAAGACAAATTTTTAATTGTAAGAAGACCGTTGAAAGAGAAATTTCTAATTGTAAAATGACTGAAAAACCTACAATGGCAACGGTACCACCATCGAAGTAGATAACCAGTGGGTTTACGGCCAACCTACCATCTTCAAAGATACCACGATAGGAAGACTCTACACCGTTCACCCCAATCAACATGAATGCTTCTTTCTACGCCTGCTTTTGGTGAATGTACCCGGTCCGACATCCTTTGAGTATTTGAGAACTGTAAACGGTACTATACATGACACTTACCGTAGTGCATGCCAAGCTCTGAATTTATTGGAGAATGACCAACACTGGGATAACTGCATCAATGACGCGTGCGAAACGTCAACCCCAAGTCAAATTCGTACACTTGTTCTCCATCAGCTCCTACAGAGTTATGGGAAAAATATAAGTCAAAAATGTCCGAAGATATACTCCATCGAAAACAGTTAGAGACGTCAGAAATGACTTTTGATTTTACATCAGAAATTTATAACGACACTTTAGTTATTATAGAAGATTTGTGCTTACGTATGGCAAACAAACCTCTTCAGGATTTGGGAATGCCTTCACCTAACCGTATCGCTGCTGTTTTGACATGTGTAGAATTGGATCGTGAACAAAGTTACAGTACGAGTGATGTATTGTCGTATGTACAAAATAACATTTACAAGTTAACGTCGGAACAAAAAGACATTTATGATACGATAGACTCAATTTCAGGACGTATACAACTACCTGCTGATTTCTGTAGTTTAGTGACGTCCAAAAATGAATTGATTGAAAAAGTATTTCCGAATATTCTAAAAAATTATAAAAATAATAAATGGCTTTTAGTTATTATAGAAGATTTGTGCGTACGTATGGCAAACAAACCTCTTCAGGATTTGGGAATGCCTTCACCTAACCGTATCGCTGCTGTTTCGACATGTGTAGAATTGGATCGTGAACAAAGTTACAGTACGAGTGATCTATTGTCGTATGTACAAAATAACATTTACAAGTTAACGTCGGAACAAAAAGACATTTATGATACGATAGACTCAATTTCAGGACGTATACAACTACCTGCTGATTTCTGTAGTTTAGTGAGTCCAAAAATGAATTGATTGAAAAAGTATTTCCGAATATTCTAAAAAATTATAAAAATAATAAATGGCTAAGTGAAAGAGCGATTCTCGCACCCAAAAATATAGACGTCCACGAAATCAACAATATTGTTTACGATAGACTCAATTTCAGGACGTATACAACTACCTGCTGATTTCTGTAGTTTAGTGACGTCCAAAAATGAATTGATTGAAAAAGTATTTCCGAATATTCTAAAAAATTATAAAAATAATAAATGGCTAAGTGAAAGAGCGATTCTCGCACCCAAAAATATAGACGTCCACGAAATCAACAATATTGTTTTGACCAAGATTCGAGACCAGGCAGTCCTTTGCAAGTCAGTCGACACAGTTTTGGAACCAAATGAAGCGGCTAATTATCCATCTGAATTTTTAAATTCCATATATCTTTCAGGGTTTCCACCACACGTGCTACAACTAAAAATAGGCGTACCAATACTACTTTTAAGAAATATCAACCCACCAAAGCTTTGCAATGGCACGCGACTTGCCGTAAAAAAAACAATGGAAAGCCTAATAGAGGCGACAATCTTGACAGGGCCTTTTGAGGGTAAGGCTGTTCTTATTCCTCGCATTCCCATGATTCCAACGGATCTGCCTTTTCAATTTAAAAGATTGCAATTCCCAATTCGATTAGCATTTGCAATCACCATTAACAAAGCTCAAGGTCAATCATTAGAAAAATCTGGTATAGATCTTAATACTGATTGTTTTTCCCATGGACAATTGTACGTTGCATGTTCGAGGGTCGGTAAACCTGACAATCTATTTATATGCAGCGACAATTGGACAGCGAAGAATGTTGTATATTCGCAAGTTTTACGCAGTTAATTTTTATTGTATCCATCTATCTATCTATCT